>NC_050534.1:2081954-2192660 GCF_002922805.2 Oryzias melastigma
AGCCAAAATCTAATACCTGTGTTGTTTTCTGGGACATAGTTTCTGCAGAGCGGCAGGAGTTCTTAAAAAAATATCCTCTGAGTCGTGGGCGGGACTGTTGGCACAGAGCAACCCCGCCCCTCTTTGCTGAGAGCTTTTGGCGCCCGTCACAAATATGACCATGTTTACATCTGTTTTGAATAAATAAATAAACAGAAATGACATTTTCAGCTTGATTTTGTTTACATTTTCTCCATCATCAGAGAAACGTCACGAGAACATGTTAAACGTTTTCATCAGAGTGGGTCTTTCACACATGCAAGAACATACGAAAGAGTGCATCAAAAAAGCATTTTTTATTTTGAATTCTAAGACAAATATTTCTCTTTGGTTTTCGCAGGTGACCCCTACCCGCTCCAGCTCATCCCCACGACAATGGCTGCCGCCGCCGCCGCCACGCCCGGCCTGGGACCCCTGCAGCTGCAGGTACACTTCAGCTGGTTTTGACAGGCATAGAAATGGGAAAGATAGAAAAGGGATGCAATGATTCTGTTTTCCCGTGATTTGGTTCAAACCTCAGTTTTGGGTCACAGTTTTGTTCTGATGCCATCAGTGATTTATGTGTTAGGAAATAACAACTGACTAATAGATCAGTAAAGCAACGTTGCTATTACGTAAGGATAGAATCATCCATTTTACCAACAGTTTGATTTATGTCATTCATGTGGTTGATTCATATCTGATCTTAGTTCATTTCTAACGATCCTATTGGATCAGATTCTCTGACTTAAAATGGATCAGAACATCTTGATCCAAACTTCCACCAGTGTGATTCAGAGATAAATACCTGATACTGAACAGAGCAGGTGAAGTTCTCCAGTTTTCTTCTAGATAATCAGTTAAATATGTGAACAAACAAGTAAACCAGAATGAATGTCAAATCCATTCACATCTTAGTTTGATAAAGTTGTTTTTCCACATTAGAATAATCATTATTAGAACTTCTGTATGGTCACATGACTTATACCTTCAAAGACTGGAATTGATCAGTTTCTGCTGCATCACATGTGATGTTGGCTGTGATAAACTCGATCATTTTCACACTACAGTGAAATAGTGTAACTCTAGTGAGATCTCAAGTAGAAATCCTGACTGATGTTTGGGAACACGTCCAGGAGGGAAGAAGCTCAGCTGTCACCCTCAGCCTTGAAGGGGAACATCGCACTGATCCCACCTAAACATGATCGCCATGATCAGAGCTCACCAATCACAAACAGAACCGTAGCCCTCGGCTCCGTCCCGCAAAGGCAAACTAATGGGATTGATGGCTGAGGCCGGGGCAGGCATGCGGAAAGGAGGTGTGTTTGGGGGGTCTGTAGGATGTCAGATGTTATTTAGAGGATGCTTCTTTACGTATATTGTTTTTGAAGAGGATCCGAGTGTGAGATGTGACTTCAGTCACAGAAACAAACAGGCGTCTGAGGCCATAAAAGAACAGATTTGTATGAAGTTATCTCCAGCTCAAGCGGTGACGTCGCCACTCCGCCGAGATAACAAATCTGCTTTTCACATGATAAAAATTCATCTGTGTTGTTATCTTGGAGTAAGATATTTTTTGTCTTAGTTTAACAGCTCAGTGTTCATTTAACCAACTGATTCATTATTCAAAATGTTGTCTTTAAATGAGAGGATTGGGAGGGTCATGGAAGCAAGCGACTCATCAGATTCATCAGATCAAAGCTCTGCTCACATTCTGTCCCTCAGTCCAGTCCTCATATAGCAGCGGTGTCGACCTCCAAAATCCAAAACACTCCGCAGGTCACGGCTGGACGGGTCGCGGCACCAGTCACCACTCAAAATGTTCAGCAGGGTCATTTTGAATTCAGCTTTTATTTCGGCAACATGATGGATATTTTAGGCTAATAATTTGGTAAGCTTTCAGCTTCAGTGTTTTCAGCCTTCAGCTTCAGCATTTTGACATCTTCAGCGGTCACATCCAGCTTACAGCATTCACACCAGCATCATCACAGGTCATGATATATATGTTGTTCATTCCTTCACAGAAATATAATACTAAAGCATTTTAAATATTAAGCCAATAAATATTCTCTCCTCTCCCGTCACAGTTTAGACTGCAGAATGGTGGAATAAAAAGTCACGTTCTAAGCTGGTCTTGATCGGCGTTTCTGATAGTGTGTGTGGGGGCCGGGCCACATGTGGAGGAGGGCCGGATCCGGCCCGCGGGCTGTAGTTTGGAAACTCCTGGTTTAGGTCCAAAAAAGGTTCTCAGGAGTCCTAAAGTTGCTCCACACGATGCATCAGATGTAAATGACCATCGACGGCGATCTGTTGAGTAAGCGCAGGTCTGCTACAATGGCCCAGACGGGCCACTGTGACCCCGAAAGGGATTCAGCAAGAAACGTTAAAGTCCTTGTTGGAAATTCCAAAGCCAAACGGTGAAGGACGGAGGAGGTGGAGCAAAGCCTGGAAGCAGGAGAGGCCAATGAAGGAACTGGACCATCTGGTCTCCCAATTTCAGGGAGGATGAGTCGGACTTCTCCTGTCTGGTAATCCCTCCTCTGACATGCAGAAAAACCGCTAAAATCCACATGGGCTCCGAGGGTTAAGAGCCTCCACGGCCGTCTTCTCGCTGGCTTGTTTGAAACACATTAAGCTCCAGAAGCAGAGCCGCCACCTTTTGCCTTCTGGGCCGCCGCAAATAATAAAGCATAACGCGCAGATGTTGGAGGGAAACAGCTGCTGGGGAACGCGCACATGTCCACCCCATCTTACCGCTCACATGGAGCGGCGGCGGGGAAATACGGGTCAAAGGTCAGACGGAGTTTATGTATAACACATTTGCACCTGTCAGCCAAACGCGTTGGCCCATATGCCGGACTCCATGGAGAGAACAGAGGAGCCGTGTAACTCTATCGCGGAGGACGGAGCCCGCTGTCGCCGCTGATTTCATTATTGCTCGCACGTGCGCGTCCACGCCGGGAATAATGTTCTCGGTCTGTTATCGTCGCTTCAATCTCGCCGTCCATATGTTCAGCTGCAATCAAAATCTCCACTTGAACAGCTTTGTCCACCTTGCAATTGGATTAAAGATAAAAAAAGGAAAATAAGGGGAAATGCACACATCTCACTGACAGATTTCTGTCTCACAATCCTCCCAGAAATAAAGCGGAATACACAAGCACACTTACACAAACACATTTGTCCATAGAGATTAAGGCTTTGTCAGAGAGAAAGAGATTTGCCCAGGCTAACACGGGTGCAGATGTCTCAATGCGGATGGATTTCCTTGGGGATTGTCTCTGCGGCCTCATTTGATAAGGAGGTCTTTGTGGTTGAGGCGTTAGCCGCGAGGTCGCCGTAGAAACATGTCGAATTGGAAATCAGACTCACAGCATTATTAATTATAACATATTTATGGATTTGTCTTTGAATTGAAACTTTCTGAAATGGAAAAAAAAGAAATGTCATTGTATGAACATTTAAGATGAAGTTCAGAGGTCGTCAACCTTTAAAAGAGCCATTTGGGCTCTTCTATTGATCACAACCTAGAAGGAGCCGGATAGTCTAACTGTAGTCTTTAAAAGATTTGGATTTTGATGACCTTCCTACTTTTAATAATAAATATAATTTATGTTTATTTTTTGTACAAACAAAAGCAAAAATATAAAAATAACCTAGCATATCTCAAAATGTGATTTATTTATTTATTTTTACGTTTGACAGAAGCTCAAATAACTTATTTTCAAAATAAAAGCTGCTCTGTACCAAACAGGGTCATCTCAGTGCAGCTCTGAACAGCTAGTAACCAATGTTGTTCAGCACAAGATAATCTGTGCTTTTAACTCATAAAGATCAAACTTTTTACCAAAGTTTCTCTTTGCATATAAAATCTGTTCATCCTGGAGGTAGAGTTGATCAAACAAGACGTCTTCAGGTCCACAGGATGTAAAAACCTACATAGTTTATCATCTATGTGAACCTCAGACATCAATTTATACATTTAATTAATCTAAATTTAATAAATGCTGATTAAGTAATCCTTAGTTAAAAAAAAAAAAAAATTCTTTTTCTTTTCTTAATTTTTTGGGGTTTTTTCTCTGCTGGGTTTTGTTATTTTAGTTTGGGGTTGGATCTTAGTAGTCTTAGTTTTCAGGCTTTGTTTATTTGTTTGCTTTAGGTAGTTCTGGTTAGACAGTCATTATCAGGAGCTGCTGACTCTGACGGTCGACATGTCTGGATCAGCAGTCTCCATGAATTATTTTATGTTTGGATAAGGAGCCTCCATGGAGAGATAAAAGAGACACATGTGGATCTGGAGCTGCAGGTTGCAGACCTCTGGACTGAGGTTTTAGCTACAGCATTACAGCTCTACTAAGTGACCCACACTTGTTAAGTTCTCTTCCTACAGCACTGGAAACTAAAGCCAGCTCAAGCTTGACTGCCATTAAGAGTTGTAGTGTTTTATGTGGCATACATGCTAAAAATGACACAAAAACCCAAACCGATTGGGATGTTTTACCATTTGTACATTTCCAACACCTACTGAATCCCTTTTGGATCGCAGGGTTACTGGAGCCTACCCGGTTAGTGTTGGGGAAGGAGGGTACTTCCTGAACAGGTCACCAGTTCATTGAAGGCCACACACTCACATATACACCGAGGGGAAACTTAGAGTCATCAATGAACCTATGGTTCATGTTTTTGAAAGGTGGGAGGAAGTCAGAGTGTCTGGAGAAACCCACACATGAATGAGGAGAACATGCAAACTCCACGCATGACGGACCCGGCTGGCCTTGAACCAAAGACTGAAACAAGAGCGCTAACCCATGCTCTTCACAGACATTTGTAAAAAATAACATTTGAAGACTCCAACTCTAAGTTTTTATTTAAGGGTTGCTCAGGACATTTTCTCCTTTTAGAAATGTTCTGTGTCATTGTTACTGTGCAACTAAAGGTCAGAGAAATTGCCGCTGTGCTTGTTTTTTCAGATACCCCTGACCTATTTGCAGGTGATTACCTGGATCAGGTGTGTTCAGTCATTCAGAGAACAGAATCACCTGATCCAGCTAATCAGCAAACAGTAAAGCAGGGATAACTGGAGAACAAGCCCTGACAGATACGGATCCTCCCCAGACAAAGAGGGAAAGTCCAGCTGCAAAGTTCTCGGGGTCCTTCAAAATCCGCTCTGTGAGCTCATCATCCGAATCCCTAAATGGTGGTTTAGGCTATAAATGAATGCAATCTGGGTGTAATTCCTGGAATCTATTGAGCAGAATTGAGTACTTAGAGTTACTCATAAAGAGGACTCCTCTTGATATGAAGCAGATATGGAGCTGGAATTCCAGGCCTTTGACCTCCTTCTACTGCATAACAAGTGCAAACTGAGAAAATCCCTCAAAAACGCAGCTTTAAATGCACTTCTTGGAAAAAAAATGTATTAATCTCAATAGTTTAAAGCTTCTTCTCTAACACCCACCCATCCATAGAAATCTGCACCGTGGCTCTTCTAGTCAATGGCAGCTTAACGCAGAATCCGGCAAGGTTTTCAAGGCAGCTTTGGAGTGTACAAGGCTGCCATTTAGCTTCTTAATCTGAGGGATGAGTGTGACATTGTGCATTAGAGCATGTTAATCTGCCTCCCTATTGACCCTTGATATCAATGATACAGTATCGTCCACATCGCACAAATGTACTGAGAAGGACAGATAGTGAGTGGAAAAAAAAATCCACTTTATCCAGGCAAGAGAGCGAAGCAGAGATAACGGTGAAAAGTACCAAATGATGAGCGGTTAAAAGGATAAACTGAGAGAAAGATAGAGGACACAGGGAAAGTGTGAGGGGAAAAAAAGAAAAAAACCTGCGTGAGGTATAAAGAGGGTCAATAGCGCGGGTCAGGCATCATATGGAGAGGCAGATGTTGGAACATATTGTCCTGGATTACCGTTCTGTACACCGGAGACGGAGGAACGACGGACGGGTAGAGGGAGGAGAAGAGTGAGGAACAGATGAGAGAAGGTAAAAGAGAAATCAATGAAGCCGTTGGTTTCTCCACCAAGCCTTATCTAAGGAGGGAGACGGATAACAGCCGAGCAGTTTTCTCAGATGGGGGAATTGCTTCAGTGTTGATACGGCCACCTCGGTCAATGAGAAATCAATCGAGGCCGTGGAGGTAGTTGACCCTACACTTGAGCACATTCCACCTCATGAGCAAGGGGTTTATTAACTAGTCATCATCAACCAAAAAATAATCATTTGAAGCTGCACGAAGCCTCAACTCTATTTGCTGCAGTTTGCTGAAAAGGAGGAACAGCAGCTAAAGTCCCTCTACGATCCCCTAGTGATCTCTTGCCAAAGCATTCCTAGTTGTCTTTTAATTATGATTACACCACTTTAATCAGAGTGAGCTCATTTTCCATCATGGCTTTAATACCCCCCCCCAGCTTACAGCCCTTATTCAAGCTAATGTTTGTATTGCAGCAAAAATGTCGATCAATATTGGAGCTATCCAGTTTTCAGCCAGATTGCCAAAGTGCTTGGACAGCAGGGAGTTAGCGTAGTCACATTTGTTTTAATGATGTCAGTCTTTTTTTTATGTGTTGCAAACAAAAACGGGCTAACGTAGCTAACATGATGCGTGTTACCATCAAGTTATAGAGTTACTGTGAACGCAGTTAATAATATTATCTGAGTGACAGACTTTTCTCTGACCCCGCCCTATAATATGCAAAATACACACAAGCTTACAGCCCCTCACAACCCCAACACCCAACTCAAGATACCAGGCAAGGTGGCAGAAAGGTAACATGACAAAAAACCACGGGAGCAACAAAAAGGTCACGAACCTGAAACTGGTGTGACTTGAGGGCCCTTTCAAACAGAACATGACACAAAAACTACTAACAAAAACTCAAACCAAAGTTCACAGTCCTGACAGTACCCCTCCCCAAAAGGACAGATAGCAGATGCCCAAAAACAAGAACACCTGGGAGGAGGGGAGATGGACAGATTTGGTGGACATGGCATGACAAGACTAGAATGTGGCTGCAGGAAAACCCAGGTGAGGTGACATAGCAAAGATCTCCCGCTGGGTCCGAGGTGGTCAGGTCATCCGTTATGCTACATCACTGCTTTGTTCTCCCACGATTTTGTCATGTTTGAGTTTATTCCGTAAATGTTTGCGTTTCCACCACCATCCCTGACAAGAACTTTACTGTACTGATCCAGACTCCAGCTCAGATCAGAAAAACAAAGACATTTTGATCTTCATTTTCTTTATCTTTGTCCTCCATCATCAGAAAAATGCTACAAGAACATGTTAAAAACACCACAACAGCCTTTCCAATGGAGTAGGTCTCTAAATCCTTCAACAAGCACTGCAAATATTTGATCCAACCTTAACTACAACTTGAACAAGATTTAAGGACAGTTTTTGCCAGATTACTCCCAAGAAGTGCACACAGATGCTTGTGTTCCTGCCCCAAACAATGAAGCAAACACATCGCGGAAAACAGTACAATCCGTGAACACGTCTCATGTCTGTGTAAACAATGGCGCTCCAGCTGCTGTTGAGCGAACCCGGACAACAGAGATCAGCCGAGTTCATAATCTGAGCAAAGCTGCAGATTATTGACCGAAGGCTCACAAACACACACAGATCAGTTTGGGTTTATGCAGTAGAGCAAAACAAGAGGACGGAGTTGGCTTATTGTGTAGCAACCAAAGCAAAACAACAATCACCTTCAGTCAGGGAGCATCGATAATGTTTCACCTTTTAACCCTGAAGCTCAATGAGTGTCATGAGACGCGCTGCTCCGGTTGTGTGCAGATGTTACACATTTGAATGTTTGCAACGCGGCTCAAAGTGACATTTTAAGCTCAACCACGATGGCATTTTCTCCCCGCTCATCGTGTGTGCGCTCGTTGGCGTCTGAGGCCGATGCATGTGTTCGCTCTCCCAGCCACCCCGGCGGGGCTCGCGCTGTCACTTCCTGTTTGTTGACGTGTGTGGCTGTGGCAACGCTCTGGGCGCGCTCCTCAGTTCTCAACATGTGTGCCAGAGAAAAGTGTGTGTCACATCTCGCTGGCCCATTGAGCAGGCTTTTGAGTGACGGGGGGCCGTGTAATGGAACTCCATTCAGTCTGCGGATGAAGAGGCCCTTTGAACCACTGGTCCGAATATGGCAGGACCCACACACACGACCGGGAATACACACTGCCTGGGGGGAGGGGGGGCTGGCATGGAGGAGAAAGGAGGTGGGAGGTTCATGCTCCATTGCACCTCCTGCAACCCCGTCCCGTTTTCCAGCTCTTATCAGGAGCTACAGTGCAGCTAATTGTCTGATGTCAGAACCACCGACCCGCTCCGTCCTTCACAATGGATCCAAATGCTCAGAACTCCAACTCTGACCGTGTCCGAATGTACTCACTGGTTCTAAAGCCTTTGAAGACGATAGAGTACAGGACCATCCAGTGTCCTGGGTTGTAGATTTGGACCCCCCACCCCTCAAAATGACGAACACCCTAGATCAGGGGTCTGCAACCTTCAACACTTAAACAACCATTCAGGTCCATTTCTTAGTGACAGCAATCCAGAAGGATTAGACGCTAATTCTTTTTATGCTACTGCAGCTATTATGATAAACATACTTTTTGGGAGGTATTACTTTAAAGGGTTAGTAATGGGCTGGGACAAAGCTAAAATAAGTATCCAGATATATTCCATATGTTCTAATGTATCAAAAATAACAAATAATTACCGTTGACAAACGCAGGTTTTTGTAAAATTTGACAAATTAAACGACAAATCACACTCGCATTTCGCCCTGCTTCAGAAACGGCTCGATTCGGGTCACGTGACGCGTTGACGTCATGTGAGTGAGACAGCGCCAGCAGCAGAATGCAGGCGGACCCAGGGTGACTGTAGATGAGAACTGGACTGAGTGAGCCCTCCCCATGATGTACTACCTGTTATCAGCTTGAACTTTGACCAATCAGAGACTCTGATCTGCGGGTGTCTTTATTTTCTTGAAAGTACCAACTGAATGAATAATGGCGGTTTGAATACCAGCTGGAATTCTATGATGTTTCTTTCATAAGTTGTAATAGAGCTGTGAAATAAAAAACCTGGAGCTAGATGTGCAAGAAGAACCACTGCACCAGCGTGCAGAGTAAACTCAGTCACTATTGAAAAATCCAACGAGTGGAAACACTTAAAACTGTGAAGAACCTCTTTCTCTCCATAACCTCAATTTCACTCGTCTTTCTGAAATGTGAAGTCTCAAATTGTTTATCACTGGAGAAAAATGCAATCCACTTTTGTGGAATGACAGATTTATTCTGAGGGAAATTAAAAGTGGAATTCAATAAAAGAGACAAAAGCGCCAAAAACATGTCTTTGAGTTGCAGCTTCATTAGTGGAATGGATCTTGTTGTTGCCCCGAGTGACTGACAGTAAGACAGAGATGCCCCCCCGACTACTGCAGAGTAAAGAAGTCTTCATTTAAGATGGAGCAGGAGGTAAACGTGGCTGTCAGCGGAGATAGACGGAGGTACAAACAGACAGAGGGAGATGAGGAGAGGGGTGGCAGAAGTGACAGTATCTCTTCGCTGTCCATTTGCATAAACCGGGCTTTGTTTGACGTCGGTGGCCAGCAGCCAAGCTCCGACAGAAGGACGGAAGTTAAACTAAACAAAAAAAAAAGGATGGTCTCCTTCCAGAAAATTACTCCACCAGAAATAAACAATAATTATTCAAAAAAATAAAAAAGGCAACACACTTTTAAAAACAGCAACATTCTGCTGCTTTTTAGTGGATCTTAGAGATGCGTATGAGTCAACATGAGAGGAGGGGGAGGGAGAAACCTGCAGCTCTGTCCAGATTTGGAGAATGGTCCTGGCCAGAGACTGTTTAGCACAAATAAACCCGAGTATTTTCCCACCACAGGAGCTCGCACCATAATGCTTTCATTTAATTGGGCATTAATTAAAGTGTCAGGAAAACACTTTTCTTTTTTTAGGGGGGCGCAGCTTCTCAGCCTCCTCCACCTCCATCATCACTTTGGTCTCTTCACCTTGAGCAGCTCTCCAGCGTGACCTCAATAGCCCGAGTGTTTGCCTCTCTCCCACGATGCACCTGGAGGGGACACGGCCATCTCTGGGCCTGTCAGAGAGGCTGTTAGCGCTTCTCCCATGGGGTGGGGTGGGGGGTGACAGTGGCGTTGTCCCTCTCCACCCCCCCATCACACAAACAGAGGCTGGGCCACTAATGGCCTCTTCTTCCAGAGCTTTTTAGCCGACTTCTCCTCTGTTTTTATCTTTCAAGTATTCATTTATTCATGCCGTCCTTTTCTCTTCTGTTCTTTCCCCCTACATTTACCCCTCACTCTTTATTACTGCCCCCCTCCTCCTTTCTGTCTGTCTTTGCCCCCTCCCCGTCTTTCTGTCTGTCTGACCTTGCAGCAGTTGTACGCGGCTCAGCTGGCGGCCATGCAGGTTTCCCCGGGAGCCAAACAGCAGCACGGGGGCAACCTCCCGCCCCAAGCCAACCTGGGCGCGCACTCCCCGCCCACCAACACACACCCACAGAGCGACAAGAGCCGCAGCTCTCCGCCTCCAAACAAGACCAAGGTGAGGAAAGAGTCTGCACTCGCGCCGTCTCTGTGCATGTTCCCGTGCTCCGTTTCATCCGTTATCCATCCCATTCATGGTTCCTCTGTTGACAGCCTCCAGACCACGACTTTACATTTTACTTCCTTTGACTCATTCTTAGAGCCTTCAACAGATCAAAACATTTACAAAAATAACATTTAAAAATTATAGGGAAACTGTCTACATAAATTTATCAAATCAAAAAGTCAGTACTTTACAAGAATAAAGTCGCAAAAGTATCAGGAAAAAATTAAAAAATTACAAGATTAAAGTTGTAGAATTATAAGATCAAAGTGAATATTTTATGAAAATTAACCTGTTAAAGTTTTGATTTTATATATCATGCTTTACGAGAATAAACATATAAATGTATAATTTGAGAAATGAAAGTCATAAAGTCACGAGGCAAAAGTCTATTTATTACTGAGACAAATAGGAGCAAACACCAGAAAGGAAGCAGAATCGTGTTTCAGCAGGAGCAGCAGAATGCTTCATAAACAGCTACTTTAGGAGTGGTTTGACCCAATCTGAGGCCCAGTCCAAATCCCCTCTCCCTTCCCCTCCATTTGAAGGGGGAGTTTAAGTCTAAGTGTGTCCAGGAAATGTATTTTCTAAAGCCGACCCTCCAAAAGGAGGAAGATACAAATGCCCCCCCCCCCCGTGAGGGTAAACCATGTCGTATGAGAAGAGCTTTTCTTTAAGCAGCTGATCTATGAAGCTCAGAAATTTATGTTTAAATGTAAGAAATGACTTTCAGTTGTAGCATGACCTTTTGACCTTTTTAAAGTTATAAAACCACTGTTGTTATGTATATTCAGGCGCTGGAATCTCCACGCTAACGCTAGCAGACCAGCGATTATTGATGATGTCATCGACGAAAATGACATCCGAAATATAAGACACAATTTTTTCAACTCTCTCCGTTTGTATGGATAAATGAAGGGGAAGGGAAGAATTTGGATTGGGCCAAAGTCTCTTAGTGAGTCAACACTGTTTTATTATAAGTATAAAAAAGAAGATTCCTGACCCACAAAGAGTGGATTTTCATCTGTCAGAATAGCTCCAGAGGTCCAAGTGCATTCTGCCACATGATGGATTTAGTCTGTGGTGGAGGCTTTCATAACCAGCTTTATTTTGAAGCTGTTTCCTTGTTGAATTATGACTTTCTTCTCATAATTTTACGAGTTTATTCTTGTAAAATTGCGACTCTTTTCTTCTAATTGATAAGTTGGTTTGAGGATGCCATGCTGGCTCGGTGCTGTTCTCGGCTGGCTGCCTGAGGTGGATGATCAGGAGGAGTCTGAGTCCATCCATGTGGAATTCTATGAATATCTACCTGTGTTCAGAGTGACACCCCCCCATCCTCACATACACTCAGACATGTGGGTCAGACCACCAACATCTCTCATTGGGGATCATCTTATACTTCAGTATTCTTTACGTTTTTTTCTATTGTTAAATACGTGTTCTTTTCCTCATATGTTAGATTAGTTGTTTTAATGAATTACAGCTTCTTTTTGGCCCACGTGCAGTTTTCATGCACGCACTAACATGCGCGCTGTCAGGGTTGACCTCCGGAGTTGTGGAGGTTGTCCCTCCCTACATCTCCATCACACTCGCTGCCAAACACCCCACTGCTCCCCACTTCAGATTACCATATATATGGAGTGGGGTTGACAGGCAGGTGTCGCGCCCTGTGGAGGAGGAGGAGGAGGAGGAGGAGGAGGAGGAAAGGGAGTTGTAATGCCTTCCGCAGTCCGGCAGGAGTGACCGACTGAGGAGAAACTCCGACTGTTCCGGCACAGATTGACTGCAGAGCCATACACAAACATGATAAGTGCTCTGCAGCTTTCTCCCATCCAGACTGACCACTGAAGCTCCTTCCCTCACTCCTGCCAACACCCCCCCCCGCTCTCCCTGGCCAAATGCCATGTATATTTCAGAAAGGCGCTCCCCATGTGGGCCCTACCTCGGGTCTCCAGTCATTTGGAGAGCCAGTGGCTCACAGCTGTTTGGACTCAGGCGCACGCCGCTTAAGTGCTTTACCCTCGGGTGAGACAAGGACGCACACGCAGGCTTAGAAATGCACACACACGTGCAGGTGCGGAGCTCGACAGCAGCAGAGTCAAATCACGGCAGATTGTCTGGAGGGAAGCAGATGCAGACGTGCGTCTATATCAAACGTATAGACTTTAGACAGACTCGCTTTGAGTTTGGAGAGTCAAACAGATTCATGCAAACCCCAGAGTGCAGAAAAAACAGATTTAATCAAATGGATCAATGTGAGTGAAGCAAGATATTTTTAACAATCAGTCATTTGCTTATAATATCTATCTATCTGTCTGTCTGTCTGTGTTAAAGAAACTAAAGAAATTGTGTCTCTGTAAAGTTTGACACTTTTTCTAAAGTCTTTGAAGTTCCATCTGTTTCTTTCTTTGGTTTAAATCATTCTACGACAACCAACTGCTGTATTACTCACTCCAAATGCTAAAAGCAGTTTGTTGTGATCCAAAGTATTTTCCATTTTAAATCATTTTATCAGCTCTGTCCTCCACATCTAGTCTAATATTCTGCTTTTTCATTCTTAAAAAAGATCCTTTTAAATGTCAAACTTCCTCCAGCCCAGAGTTTTACCTTTCTCTTTGTTTTCTGTTTTTAATGTGCTTTATTTCCAAGTAAGCTACATCTTACTGTAACCGTTATTTAAAGTCCAGAAAATTCTCCCCAATAGGTTTCTGGGCAAAAAGAAAAAGGAGATCCAAAGAAAGCACAGCTGGTATGATCAGAAACCAATCCCAGCTATGATGTCATCACGCTGCATCTGTGGATTTTAGACTTTCTGCTGGTTGTCACAAAATTTCCTCTTTGTTTGATGGAAATAAATAAAGCAACAAGCCACTTCTTCATTTTGGCGACATGAAAAGCATTTAAACAATTAACCAGAACCTTATAATAATATTCAACTGAATCTGTGAGTTCTTGGTGTTTTTTATCGTGTTCCCAGTTTATTCCAAGAGTTTATCAGTTTATAGGGGAAAAGTGGAATTATAGAGTGAGGATGTAACGATTCTTCGGGAGCCGGTAAAAAAATGATTCAAACTCGTTGGAAAGGTTCATCGATGCAGGAAATTTAAAAAATTGGTTGGTCTCGGCCTGTGCCTAAATTTAGAAAGATGCAGAGCAGACGACAGTTTCCATGCAGGCTCGCTGTGAGTGTGTGGACGTAGCAGACTGGCTGCACGCTGTTCTCCAGGGAAATACTCGAAGCTCCCTTGGATTTCAAAGTTTCGCATAACACCTGGCTCACACAGGACGCAGAAGCGCCGCGGAAGCGCCGCAGCGTTGCAGCAGAAGCGCCGCGAAATGGAGGCCGCTTCTATTCAGATACTTTGTTAACCTATGGTGTGGTTCACACCAGGCGTGGAGCGCCGCGGAAGCCTCGCGGCGTGCAGCGGATCTTTATGGCGTCTGGTCTATCATGTCTGCGAGGCGCGAGTGATCCGCGTCAATTCTGATGGGAAGTTACATCAAGACAGATGAGAAGATCTGGTTTATTCTCAAAATAGCGATTGACAAATGTGATCATGTTTTTGTATGTAAACAAACTGTAGAAAATAAACACACAATCACATCTCACACACACACACAGATCATGGTAGTGGGCCGACTCTGGAGCGGGGCGAGGGGCTGGGTTTAGGGTTTAAACAACGAGAGAGGCACAGAGCAGTTCTTAGCAGAAACATAGGGTCATAATTTTAGGTTTTTAATTTACCCGTGATGGAAAAAACAAACAAAAGCTCTAGCAGAAGTGCCTGTCGACCGTCGTGAAAATGAGTGTCTGGTGTGAATTGAAGAAGAGAAGGGACCCCACGCACTCTGCTCCGCTTCGGCTGGGTGGGGGGGTGCGCCAATCGGGCGGATGTGTGGACCGGTCCATTACATGGAGCCCAACAGGAACCGAGTATGAAAGGATTTGTGATTATTTCAATATTCTGTATAATAGTTTATTTGTATTGAATCCTTTCTGTTAGAATGAAAACAGACAGTTTGATGTAAGGGACAAAAAGAAAACATACTTTAAAACATACATTCAAATATTTTTAATTCATTGTGTAAAAAAAAAAAAATCTTAAAAAAAAGGAAAAATTCTAAATCATGACTATAAAACTGAATCGAATTGTGGCTTAACTGAATCGTTACATCCCTGTTGTAGATGTTTTAAATATCCACTTTTCTCAGACAGACATGAACATTTTTATACTTTTCTCTCTAGTTTAAACTCTGACAGAAACATAAGAAATAAGTCTGGTATAATAAAACGAAGAGAGAGGTCTGATATTGATCCAGGATTTATGTAAGTTTGTCAGACTGAATGCATGTACAGGAGAGTAGTCAAGAGGCGGACAGATGAACGGCGATATATGAAGGGCCACATGTCAAAGACAGAACTGGATGTTTCTCCTTTAGACAATAAGAAGTAGGGAACAGCAGGGATTGATAAATGTTCAAGGGTCACAGAAGGACCGATGCCAGTGCACTTTACCATAGCGACGCACACATGGAAGACCTAACGGGATTAACAGTGGTGGCATGCACATTTGTCCTTTTAATTGAAGCGTCAGCTCGCATAACGAGCTGCAGAACGCGCTCGTCTCCTGCACATGTCGACATCCGCAGAAGTGAAATGTAGCCCACACTCACACAGCTCACACATTCATGGCTCCCCTTCTGCTTCCTCTCCATCTCTCCGTGTCCCTCTGGCTGTCGCTGTCACTCTGCATGTTCTCTGTCTCAAAGCTGGAGACTGTTTCATCAGCCAAGAGAGACACAAAGGCAATTGTATTAATTCAAGATTCCAAGCCTTTCAGAGGCTGTGGAGTCCTCGCACACACACTTTCATGAGATTTAGAGCTTGTTGAACAATGTCTCGCAGTGACACACACACACTTGAACAAGTCAGTCCAAGCGTCTCGGCTCCACTGTCTAAACTAATTCCTCCACACTGGCATCATTCAGGTTGGCCACCTTCCCACCGCAGGATTTGGCTTGAAGAGGAAACTCCCCCAACCGCTCCACAAGAGGCATTATCTATTTGTAATAAATATTCAAATGCACTCACAGCCAAAGCCCAACAAAATATGGGTCAGGATTGGGAAGCTCCTGCTCTGTTTCCCTCCTATCTCTCCTCTTCTTCTCCGGCCCATTGTCTTGCTGAAGGCATCTTTGGGGGTCCTCCGTCTATTTAGAAAGACCCCCCTAATGAAGGACAATCCGGTTAGCCCTTGTTGCGCGCATGCGGACGGGCACGCACACATGCAGGGGCTTAATTGGAAGAGCTTAATTGAGTTGTGAGGGGCTCATAAGGCTTAGTGCGACTCAAGGAGCGGGAATCAGTGAAAGTCGGCCTTAATGAATGAATATAACACACAATACTCTTCTTTTTGTTCTGTGTTTTTAACACTGGCTAAGCAGCAATTAGACTAATGACCAAAAAATAAAGATAAATAATGTCTCTATCTGTTTGTCAGGTTTCACTTTTACAGAGTCACACCTGCTTTGTTTAAACCGTTTTTAATCCCGACCGGTTAGAAATTCTGAATCTATTATTCCCAGCCCCGATAGTTTCTTCTTGTCTCTGTGAAGTTGTCTCTCGTCGCATCTGGCTTTTAATTGCGGAGTTTTAATTACACGGAGTGGTTTGTGAGCATCTGCTCCTTCTGTGATCTAATTTATCCCTTCCTGTCATGTGACCCTCTTAGGTTTCCCCTGATTGGATTAGGTCATCAGCAGGGGTGATGTTGCCATGACAGTTAACGTGATAACGTGTGCGGTGGTCCACAAGCTGATTTACTTAAAGGCCGTTGTGCTGAAGTTATCACAGTGTTTAATATAATTCAATCTGCCAAAACTGTTGGTGTCAACAATGTGGAGTGGGAAGAAAAAGTTGCGTGTTTTGTGATGAGGCAGAAAGCGGCGCTCTTGGGTGAAACGGCGCCAGGTGTGATTTGAAGAAAGGGTCCTTTTCCTTCCTCTTGTGTTGGCTGAGGGGCAGCTTCGCACTGCATGCCTGCTGGACCCTGCATGCGAGCTTTGCACTTGCATGTGCATGAATCGTCTTTTTGAAAAAGGCGACAGGAAGTCAGCTATTTTGCATGTGAATGTCAGTGGTTTGCACCAACACGTGCTCATTTGAATTTGTGTTTGTGCTGAGCTGTGTGAAGACAGGCAGTGGCATGCACCCTGTCACCTTGTCATCCCATCAGGCCTGCCTCAGACTGCCATGCATGGCGTCCCCCCCCCTCAATTAGTCCCAATTTGGGGAGGAATGAGGGCGTCCCCTTCTGCCCGCCTCCAAATTCTTGCGGTGGTCACAGCCAGCGAAACTGTGCTGTTTTGGTTTTTGCAGGACAGTGAGGGTGCACAGCCACTGAACCTGTCGGCCAGGCCTAAGCCAACCGAGAGCAAGTCACCCAACTCCCCCCCAACTTCCCCACAGGTCCCTGCTGCTGCCGCTGCTGCCACCAAGCTGGGCCCCATCAGCTCCATGAAGCACAGCGCCCCCTCAAGCATCGGAGGACCGCCCAGCAGAGTCAGCTCCATAGGTAAGAGGACGCACACACCCCTGGTCAAAAAAAGAAGATCATTACAAATATGCAAATGTCTTCACTTTTTCTTCAGACTTCTTCTTGGGAGGACCACAAAACGGTTTCCTTCTGAGACCTCCATAGACAAAAACATCAGGAGTTAAAGACAAATCATTTTAATGAAATAAACACTATTTATAAGAAAAAAAATACCCCTCTCTGTGATCTTCAAAGAATATAAAATATTATATTTTTTAAGAACCTTTAAACGTTGCATTTAGGGTGGTTTCTAAATATTGTGACTTATTTATTCACTTTATTCTGAAACAGAACTTTTCAGTTCAGTTGTTTAAATATGTGTGACTATTCATCAAAATAGTCACACTTTATTTTATTGTTTTGGACAAAAAAATAGAGATCAAACAACAGAGACATTCCTCATTTATGTAATGAGTATCATTTGCACTAACTTTGTGCCGTGCTGCACATTCTCTTATTTTCATCTTTAAGTGCGTTTAGAAGAAAATGTAAATGTATCCTCCTTTATCAATCTTTCATCTCGATTTCTCTGAGAGTATTCATGAAGGTGGAGAAAACAGTTTCACAAAGACAGGCCCTTATTTTACACCATTTTTACCTGATGTGTTTGCTACTACATGCTATAACAAAAGTACACTGGTTTGCAGAACTCCTTTTTAAAGAGAAATGTACAACATAAAAAGTGGAGTGATGTGAAGGATAGATCTGTGTTTACATGGTTAAACCGTCACTAAGGAGCTGACTCATCAACAGGCTAAATCTTTTCAAAAAGCCTAAAGACACCCATTAAAAACCCTCTTTTAGACATATTGTTCTCCAATTTGTCAGGAAAATAATACAACCAATTTCATAAATATAACCAATAAATAGGCTATCCTCTCATGTCAGAGTCCCTCTGAGACTTTGGAGGGCTGCAGCTCCTCACACAGCTCACGGTTTGCACCGAAAGAAATGAGCAGCTGCACTGTGTCCTGCACGTCTGCGCTCATCCAGCGCGAAGGAAAAGAAGAGTCCGATTCTTTTGTCTTTAGCTGCAGCAGGGCAAATATATAAGTGCGTTCGCTTCTCATCAGGCAGGACAGGGTTTTCTCGTTTATCACAGGAGTTATGCTCTAAAGATAACGATAAATGATATCTGCAAAGTAGGATTACAGATGGAGGAGGGGGCAGACAGGGGCACAGACTGTAGAAGAGTGGGCTAAAATGGCACATTCTATGCCAGTCTCAATCATGTGGCCAGACTGTAAAAAGCAAACAACTAGTAAAGTTGCATTACCTGTGATAATGCAAGTGTGAATGCTTTTTGCTTAAACATCGCTGAAGATGCTGAGGCTTTTTGCTGAAAATGGTGACACAATTTACTTTAACTGCTGAAGGAATTTGCTGAAATTGCTAAAGCTATACTTGAAAATTGTAAAATTTACTAAAAGACTGGAAATTTCAGTACAAAACCCTTAACGTGAAATTTTACAAAATATTTAGTGTGTGCTAGAATTGCTCTAAATTGGTCTAAATAAAAAAAAAACAGTAGATAAGTTAGCCAACAATGTTAGCATGTTACTAAAATGTTAGCTGAACTCCAAATTACCCTAAAAACCCTCAGCTAGCACATTGCTGAAGGCTAAACTCCAAAATAGCCTAAAATTCCTCAGTAAACTAAATTAGCCAAAAAATGTTAGCATGTTGCTAAAAAATATTAGCCAAACTCCAATTTTTTTGAAAATTACTCTAAAAGGTTTGTTGCTAATCTACTTAAAATTTTGAAATTTGAAGACTTTCTCATTCACTTTCTATGGGGCATATTTTGCTCAATATTTCAAAAACTGTAAAGTTTATAAATACCAAAAATACAAGCAGTAATGTCCTGAACGAGGTGAACGTTTTGATACCAATGTTGCTGAAATCGCTGAAAGTGTGATTGAGTTTTTATGTGGCGTAAACGTTCAGAAAGGAGCAGGAGAATCACTGTAGTGTGAATGCTGACTAAGCAATCACACTATTATGCATCTCTGATATTGTTCAGGGGCCGGGTCGATCGGTAATCTGGGGATCAGATTGTGGTTTTTTCATTCTCCTGACTATTGTAACTCTTCAACCATTTACGCAATAACATCATTCCAGCTTTGTGCTGATATGCAACACTTTACAGTAATAATGTGCTGCCTCTCTGAGCAGAGGTGAATCTGATGGTACTGATAGCATAAACGGTCAGTCTCAGCATAGAGTGTGTTAAGGTGTCATCAGCAACATCTGTGGCGTCGTTTTGTTGAATGAATTACAGGACACGAATGCAGTCAATGTCAAAAATAAAGTGACAACATTTAAAACTTTAGAAAAACTGTAAACAAATAAAGAAACTCCAAAATGATCTAAAAACTTGGTATTCTTTGGCTTGAACTTCCAGAATATGCTCTCTAAAAATGAAAAAAAATATTTCACACAATCTAAAGATTAACTGCTGATCGTACAAATGTTCTCTTTACATTTCTGAGAGATAACAGACAACACAAATATGTTCAATTATTTTACCGTTGTAGCTACAGTTTTTTCTGCTTTTTAAATCTATATATTTTTACAGAAATAATATAAATTCTTTATTGTTAACTGGATGAGCTAAAATAATTAACTAATGTTTAACTAAGCAGCATGCAAACATCTTAAATGTTAGCTTTCTAATGCCGTAGCTGTCAACTTTCAATACTACCCAAAAAAGACCAATAGTGGATTCAAAATAAACATGTGTAGCCAAAAAAAGCCAAGCTAGCAGCCCTACAGAACTGGGATGTTTTTTCCGTTTCTGTTGAAATAATTACTGTATTTCCTGGAGTATAAGATGCAAGAACAAAAAATGTCTATTCAAGAAGAAGAAAACCATATTTAAGTTGCTGTGGAGTATAAGATACAGTTTTGGGGGAAAAGTCTGACGTTTCAGAACAAATCTGCCAAGTTCAGAGTAACTAAAAATATATATAAATACAAGAACACTAATCTTTATATCTGAATGAGAAAAATATCAAAGTTTAAGAGGAAAACAATCAGAATCTCTTCCATGTTACTTTTGGACAACACTTCTTCTGCTGCTGTCAGTAAAAAATACCTCTACTCAGGTGCAGCGCCCTCTAGGGGTTGTTAGAGGAAACCACCGCTAAAGGACAACCGATGTTTATGGGATAATAACAGATAAATGAGCCTAGTATTAGTAAACGCCACTTACATCCCGCAAAATTCTGTAGTTACTATTTTGAGGCTGAAACTTTTTGTTAATGCTTCTTAAAATATTTTTTAAAGTTTTTCCCTTTTAACTAACCATAAAAAATCTAGGTTTAATCATATATTTACAGGCAAAGATTTCTTTTTTTGACGCCCACCTAAACAAAAGGAGAACATTTAGCCCATTCCAAAAATAGACTTCAAAAGTCACCTTTTTCGGAGCACTTCTTGCCGGTTCTAGACGTTCTTGGAGGCAGCTTCCATATGACCACCATGGTGGCGTGAAGCAGCTCCGTTAATGCTAATGACAACTGGAGCTGTGTTTTCCTCACCGCGGTACCATTGTTGCCAGTGCCAGAACCATAATCATTCCCAGCCATATGCACATAGAATATGACATGAATGAATCACAATTTTGTATTCCTAATCCCTTTTTCACGCAACACTGATAGTTCAAATATTACACATATGTAACAGGCTATAATTAGTGTGTTGTTGTTGTTTTTCCCTCCGCGCCGCTATTTGCCTGCAGGCGGCTTCATTGTTATGTGTTTATTAGTGGCTGAAAGAGACAGAGAGATATAGCAGGGAGGGGAAGGAGGAGAAGAGAGAAGGAGTGAGAGATGAGGATTAGCACTTCTCTTTTTTTTTCGGAGCAATGAAGCGGGGGAATAATAAAGAGAAGAAGTGCATGACAGACAGGAGGTATCGCCAATGAGATTAGACAAGCCTCTTACATGAGCCAGGACAGCGCAAACACCCGGCATTAATGACACAATGACAGCACACACACACACACACATTCACAAAGGCTCACACACATGCAAACACAATCCCACCTCCTCGTCATAAGCAATAGGCAGTTAGTCTTTTTCTCTGACTTACTGGCTAATCTCACTGTTTTTCAACAAATCGGCGGATTTAATATCAGATTAGTGGATTTTCAGTCCCAGATGTTTTTTGTTGGGAAAAATGGATTACAGTGTTTAAAGTTTGTGTGTGATCCCCATCAAATTATTGGTGTGTGAGATTGTAGATATTCCGGCGCTCCCGGTGCCATCTGTTCCCGCTCACCAGCCCGCTCCAGGTTCCAGTTCATGGTCAAAGATCAGGCTTTCTGCTACAGGTGGACTGTGGATTCTTCAGACTTTTACGATGGCTTACTTTGATTTGGAAAGAGAACGTCACAGATTATTACTCTTTTCTCATTTCAAATCATTGCGGGAAGAAGTTTTCAAATGAGGACTAAGCTTTGGAAACATTTAAGGTTCCTTTTTCAACTGTCTCAACATCTGTCACATATTGGACAACAGAGGTGATAAGAGTAAAAAAAATCTTGTAATATAGCAGGGAAAAAAAACTATAGAACAGAGCAAAAGTCTACAAAATAAAAAAAAAATAAAAACCCAATGTCGGCCGCAAAAACAGTTCTTTACTAAAGTTAATACAGAGATTAAAATCTTTCAAAATAAAAATGCTGGAAACTAAAATTCAAATACTAAAACAACTAAAGCACATTCTTGACATAAAGTAACGGTAGCTTAAAGTGTTTTAAAGAAAATAAATTAAAAGCACAGAATTACAAAAACAACTTAAACTGTAAGATCATGAGTTTCAGAAAAAACAGGAGAAGAGTGCAGATGACAGACTTCCAGTTGATGTTCTCTGGTACAAAAAAAACATTTACAACTGAAATATTGTCAAAGTCAAGAAAAAACTACATTGTATCACAGGTCACCTTAAAGTCACAAAAAATGTTTTCCATCTTTTTAGAATTCTACTTTAGGCTTTTAAAGGCAAAGAAAAATATGCTAAAGCCATCTAAAAGATGGATTTAAAATAAAAGAATCTAAAGGAAATAAATAATAATAATAAAAAGAATTACAACTCTGATAGAAATCTATGTGTGTAAAATCCAATGATTTTGAAGTCTGACTCCACAATATAAATTCTTGGTGTATCACATCTCAGATCTTTATAAAAGAATGTTTCTAAGTTCTTATGGAGGAATTCAGGCTCTTATTTCTGAAGCCATGTCCTCCATCACAGGAAGTCAACTGAAAGGTCAGCAGAGTTCCAGCAAGACATCGCTTTTATTACTCTTAACACAACTTTTACCAATCATTGGACGGACCGCATCTCCTAAAGATAGACCTTAGAGCTGGCATGTCCAAAGTCTGGCCCATATTCTAATTTCTACCTGCCTGCCGGTTCCCGTCAATAGATCAATAATCTGTGGTCTTCTATTGTGATTGGCTAAATGATGTTAAGCAGGAATAAAGCTGTGGCATCAATCTGACCTTTAGAGCCAAATGAGAAGAACAGATTACATTTTTCTGTCTTTGTGATTTAAATTGACTCATTTACAGTGAGTATTTAATTGCACCTCATATGTAACCTTCCATGTAAAGCCAGATTTGAGTTTAACAAAAACTTTTTTCTTCATCTTATTTCTGCTCTTCAAATATGAAATTCACAGTAATTTTGTTGGTTCAAGTATAACTTCTCCTATGTGAACAAATGCACATTTTCATTTGCATTTAATGTTATTATAGTGGTTCTACGGATGCAGGCTGATTGGTTGGCCCTCACATTTTCACCTCACCAAATCTGCTCCACTTTACAAAAAGCCAAAGGAGCTTGGTAAAGCTGAGAAAACCAATAACAACAGCAAATCCTCTTAGTGAGATGATATGAACTACACCTAAAATATTGAAACAAGATGATTTTTTGTAATCTAGAAAACATGGTTTTATTCCTACAAGTGTAAATGTTGTTTGATATTTCTTTTTTTTCCACAATTATCTAACTTAAATGGTGTTTCCCATCCATCCACTCAGAGAGACACTTCTCTTAAAGATGGACCTGAGCTGGCATGTCCAAAGTCCAGCGATGACCTGCTGTAGTCATCTCAGCTGCCATCGCACTTTAGACTCGGCTCTGTCATAAAATCTTGAAGAGTTCTATCTACTCTGTGGTTAGAATGAACCCCCTTAAAACTGGAGAGCGACAACGCTGTCAGTTAGGTAACACATAAAGTTGTTTACTGGCGCACATATCTAAATACTACATGTAAATAATCACTTTAAAAAACGTGCTTTTCAACTCCTCCTTGTCTTCTCGCTCCTCTGTTCTCCTTCTTGGCCCCATCTGCGCTCCCTTTTTTTGGCTCCGCTCATATCCAGATTTTCCGGTTATGACTTCTGAAAGAGTTCACAGCTCTGTCATTACCAATCTGACGCTGGTAATCTGGCCTGAGATGGCATTAGCGGTGCGGATTAGAGCAGATAAAGGCCTCATAAACCAGCAGAGGCTCTTTGTGAAGAACCACAGCGAGCCGCTAGCGCTGCACACACTTCCTCACTCGTCTGCGATGGCTGTAGAACATGAAGGAGAACATGCAGCCTCACAAGTCTGGTGGCTGTACTGCAGAGCAGTTCAGGTCTGGAAGGTGGGGGTGTGCATGTGGAGCAGGTGGAGAGCTGGTGGAGGACGGCGCAGTGACCCACATGCCCTGTTTCACCTCCGAGTGGTCAGTAAATGCAGAGTATGAGTCTGCGAGGAGCAAACACACGCTAGGTGGTGTGTATGTGTATGCTAATGTCTTTACTTCATGGGTCAGAGGATTTCAATGGAGTGAAAATCCCCTGCTAGCTTGCCCAAAGTAAACAGACTTACACGGAGCTGCCTTACATTTTCTTGGTGTTCAGTTGAATGAGCTCGTAAAGGTTTAGAAGCTTCGTTTGGACCGACTAACTAAAGTCTTTGTTTGGTCCCAGCAGATTTGCTATCGTCACTGTCCTCATCGGCGTACATGAACGACCACGAGGCGGTGACCAAAGCCTTCGTGGAGGCTCGGCAGATGAAGGAGCAGCTGAAAAGAGAGCAGCAGGTCCTGGACGCCAAGGTGGCAGCCGTCAGCAACCTCGGCCTCAACAACGGCCGCTCGGACAAGGTGGGTCCAGAACCCAGTTCACTAAGGGGAAACACTTCCTGTTTGAAGCACTTTTGAAAACAAAAGTAACCAGAAGCAAGTCAGTTCAACAGGTACCCGCTGGTGGAGTGCCTAAAACGACATTTTTAAAACTTTAAAACAGTAACTTTTTAACATAATTATGAACTAGATATATAACATTAGCTGTGATAATGCTAGTGTGAATGCTGGAAGCTGAAACTGGCCACTGAAGATACTAGTGCTGATAGCTGAAGATGCTGAAATTGATAGATAGATAAAAAAAGCTGAAGCTGATGGCTGAAAATGCTGAAGCTGATAGCCAGCTAAAATATTAGCTAAATGCTAAAATAACATTTAAAAAATAAAAAAAAAAAAACTTGTATGTAGCTGAAAAAATAGCTAAACTTGCAAATAGCCTAAAAAAACTGAAAAACCCTGAATTAGCCGAAACATCTTATCATGTAGCTGAACTATTAGCTAAACTCCAAAATAGCCAAAAAATTATCTGGAGCCCTGGACAGAATTACCCGGAGGGCCGGATCCGGCCCCCAGGCCTTGACTTTGACACGTGTGGTCTACACAATTTACAAAATTCCAACTGATTCTGAAGTAGAGAAAAGCAGCTTTGAATTGACACTATAGCGAGGTCCGTTTACTGAATGTAAATGGACTGATACTCATTCTGACATGTCAGATTCAATGGAAACAATCATTTGGAATAACCTTAATTGCGTAAATGGTTAAAAAGTCTCAGTAAAGGCTTAAGTAAACTTTAACTCTTAACTTTTTTTTTTTTTCAAAATCTGCCCAATTCAACACAAAACAATGAATTTAATGATGAAATGAACATTTTTACATGCTAGCTCATACATTTTTGTTCTAACATTGTTTTCCCGCCCTACAACTATTTCAGAAAGCTTCTGTCACGTTATATCCGGTCAGCTCATTATAAACCTTTGCATCACAAAACCTGTCTTTCCTGTCACATATTTGAAGGGCAGAGACCGCCGTGTAGTTAGTAACGAATCCCAGCGACATTACAGTCAGAACGGTTTATACACTGACATTAGATCTCTGAACGTTGATTTCCTCACCATAGATCCTTAAAAAGTCTTTCTGAAATGATGCCTTAAAAAGTATGACATTGTCTTCAGGTGAGGACATCTTAATTTATCTTTCCTGTCAACGTGATGTGACGAGACAGAGAAAAAAAGAGTTAGGAATTAGGCCTGCCGATCGTGGATGCGGTCCGTCACTCCGTTGTTCCTGCTCCAGTGCGGCGGGGGGTGGAGGGATGGGGGGGTACTCAGTCAAGTATTTCTCCGCTGACGAGTGACAACAAACGTGGATCACAGAGCAGCAAGAGATGCACAGAGCGCGCTGACTCTAATGTAACAAACACATGGCCGGAAGGCGGTAACACCAGAAACCTGTCCAAAGCCGCACATGCACCAGAGTCTCCGCGTGCAGCGTCTGACCGTCCGAGTGAGACGACCAGCGCCGCGGTTCTTTAACAGGTGTGTTTGCCAGCGGTACACTGCTGGAGCACGAGACTAAAGAGTAAGGGCATGAAATTGAATAACAATGGATAGAACCACCGTAAAAACAATTAAAGCATAATATTAACAAGATGAACATTCATATTGTGCCTAAATAGTAATAAATTACCCAACATACTATGTGAAATTAATTAAAATACATCATTGTGCATTTTTATTTCCACTGTTGTTCAAAGTGAGGAGGTTATTTAAAATACTTACTTGAACTGTATTGATTTAATTTGTTAGCTTAGAGTCTTTGTTCTTATTATAAAGACACATTAGTATTTGATTATCATTTTAGTTTAGTGTTACAAATGATATTAAATTAATATATTGTGTTTAAAAAGTCTTCTAAAAAATGTTTACACAAATGTTTACTGACTGGATCAATAAGCAGTAATGATTAGAGGAGCAGTATCAATAAAAACTCATTTTTAATCAAGCTAATGAGTAAATAATAAATTTTAACAACAATTATGATCTAATTAATAATATTTATAATGTTTGCTTCTAATTTAATAATTATGTTAAGATGAAATATTGTCATTTTGGTGTGTCCTTACATTTAGTGTTGATTTGTATTTTTGTTTGCTAAAGTGGCATTTTCTTTAATTTTCTTAAATTTGGTTTTGAATAGTCTTGAAGAGATCTTAAATTTAACTTCTGTATATCTGTGGACACCCTGTTAAACCTCAGACTGCATTTTTGTGCAAGAAAAAAAGCACAATTGTTAAAATACTGTCAAAATTGTCAAAAAAATGTAATTATTACATAAGAAATTACCTGAATTGGTAAAACATTATAAATGTAGTAGATTTTCTGTTATTTGTGAGACTAAATACAATATTTTCTGCTTGGACTTTTTTATATTATGGGATTTTCAAATTGTTATTTCGTGGGGAAAGAGTTAAAATAATTAATGCTAACACATTTTTTATGCTATATTCATGTAAAATAATGTACATGTTTCTACTCACTTAAAGTAAAATATGTTTTTTTGGTTAATTATCAATTAACATATTTACAATTTTTATATATATATATATATATTTTTTTCATGCTACCTTTCTGATTTAATGTGTTTGATTTTATTATTTCAAAAGCAGAAGGTTTCTGTCATGTTTTTGTGCAGCTAATTATTTATCAAGACTTTTTAGGTTATTTGGTCCTTTTCAAACCCGAACAACTTAATTACAAATGAAAACAGTTTTTTTTCTGCCGAATGTTGCAAAGTAAAACCTTAAATCCGAACAAGTCTCTAGTCATCCAGAGGTGTGCCATCTCAATTCCCGGCGTGTAATATTTTGCCTTGCCGCATGCCATCCCTGCCGCACCACGTAGGAGGTAAATCGGCGCACAATGCCCTCGCTGCAAATGTGTTGAGCGAAAGCAGGAGCAGATAAGGTGAAATCGGAGGCATCTGGGAGGTAATGAGTGTGTCTATAAGGCGAGCGCGTGTGCGAGGGGCAGAGTGAAGCGACAAGGAGACAGTAATGTGAAATGACGGCGCCGGCTCCTCGGCAGCGTGGCTAAATTGTGGTTATTTGTTAAACATATTTAGAGTCAGCTGGTGGCTCACACACATAAAACATATATTTATCTAAATATACACTTTAAAAACTCTCAAATTGCACGGATGCTCAGCGCTGACATTTAGCAGCTCAATCTGAGTCTTTTTTCCTCTTTCTGCTTCGATGTGACACACTTCAAACGCACAGCCCACACCGCACCATGAAACGCCGTATATGTTTTAATAGAGTTCACGTGTTCGGCATCAGGACAAATGTATCTATGCGGAGCAGCTGGTCTGACACCTATCACGAGCCCAGAATAACTGACATTTATGAAATTGGAAGTTTTTCTTTAAGTGTTGGGTAGATTTAAAACAAATCTCAGACATAGTTTGTAGGGATTTGGAGATCCTTCGATTAATTTTTAGCGTCCTTTTGACACAGAACAAAAACCATCTCGCCTGCCGTCTTCTGAAGCGCTCTCCCTACTGTTCTGGCGGCCCTCTGGCTTTGTGTGGTGCTCCCGGCGTTGGGATGCGACGGCGTCATCCCTGACACACTCGGAGGATTAGTTTTGTCACTACTTTGTGTCTTGGCTCCGGTGTCAGCCATTCAATCCACTTTTCTCATGTACTGCAGCGGGGCTTAATGTCAGACTAGGCTGTCGAGCACTCTGTTTCCCTGTTCTGGGCAAAGCCGTCTGCACCAGCATATTTAATCTTCAAATCTCAAAGTCTAGAGGACATGTTGTCCTCTTTTTTCACTAAATGAGGGATTTACTTTGTGCCAGATTTACATACAAGAAAATCCAAATTCATTAAAGGTTATTATGCAGTTATCAAAACACAGCAAATCGAACATAAAATACTTTTTAAATGGTTTGAACAGAAGACAATTAGAGCGCAGCGTTTGTGGCTTTTATTCTCTCTCCTTCCTGTCTGTTTATTCCACTCTGGGGGGGAAATTATCTCTAACAATTAAAGTCCATTGAGCTTAAAACAGGAGAAAAAGCCTTTCATTATCATTCTGCCCTCCCTCCATCCAGCCAGCCGGCGAGCAGGGGTCACGTCTAAATGGAGAGGGACACTTTTTGGGAAGCGTCGTTTGAGAAGACCGCAGTGTTTTGGGTTGGGGTCTTAATCGTGTAATTAAACTGTAAAAAAAAAAAAGCCATGCTGGAGCTGCACACCGCTTGTGTGTGCATGGGGAGAGCGCGCCCGCCGCTTGCATTAAGCATGTAAATGCTTGCTAAATCAGCTTTTTATTGGTTGTAATAAATACCCAGGGGGCCGTGCTGCGTGGCCTCGCTCTTGTCCATGCGGTGCTAATGCGTCGACCCTCAGGGCCTCTGCAAGAGAGAGGCGAGCCGCCGCACTCCACTCTCGCAGGTGGCTGCCAGGAGTCGCCACACAAACACGCACTTAATGCGCCGTACACTCGCACAGCGGTAAACATCCAAACCTGACTAAAATGCATCTGCATATTTGCATGCAGCCGGCACATTTCTACAACCGTATGTCAACAAAAAACAAAAAAACATCAATTATTTGTTTTTTTCTCAAACGGATTTTTTGCCTGAACGTTCAAAGTCCAAAATAAAGTTCTGATTTGTGGTTTTGGTTCATTCACTTGTGTATGACTCAGCCACTGACCCACTGCAACTGTGAACTGTTTGTGCTGTTTAGGACAAAGCTGCCTTGGAGAGCTTGAGTCAGCAGCTGAAGCAGCAGGCCGAGGACAAGTTCAGCCACGCCATGCTCGACTTCACCATGAGCGGAGACTCTGACGGTAAGCAGGACAAACAGCTCTGGGAAAAGCCCAACATCCCTGATTTGTAGGGCTGTATTGATCAGTCCATGAAGTGATTTACATTTCTACCATCCGACCAGATTGGTCTCTCTGAGGAAAGTTGTTGTTTGAATCAACTAATACCTTTAAAAATAGTTTTTTAATGAAATAAATCAATGATATTGATATTGGAAAATAACATTTGGATCGATGCACACTAGTGTTTTTTACCTTAACCTGAACTGTTCAGTACCAGCTCTTCATCTCTGAGTCACACTAGAGGAGGTTTTGGCTGAAGATGTCCCAGATTGATTTAGGTCAGTGAATAGGAGAGAATCGGATTGTTCAAAATGAACCAATACCAATAAAATGAATCAGATCATCAACCACAAATCATAGTATGAATCAAACTGTTGTCAAAATGAAGCGTTAGTCGTCTGTTAGACTGGGTGTTCCTCCTCCTCCTCGCAGGCTCCCCCAGCGTGTCGGACTCCAGGATATTCCGAGAGTCTCGGGGTCGGAGTAACAACGAGCCGCACATCAAACGGCCGATGAACGCCTTCATGGTCTGGGCCAAGGACGAGAGACGGAAGATTCTGCAGGCCTTCCCAGACATGCACAACTCCAACATCAGCAAGATCCTGGGTAAAATCTAAACGCTTCCCCTCTCCACACACAGCGAGCGTTAATGAACGGCTGAGGAAGAGCGCAGCCCCGACAAATGATGATATAATTCATTATGCATTAAACAAGCAGCGCGAGGCCGGCTGACATTTCCCCCAGACCGCCGGGACAGGCCCTGACATTTTAAAGAGCTCCTAAGCGTTTTATAACAGAGGGAAATCTGGTTTTAATAAGCCTCCTCTCCCCCTCTCTCGATTGCTAACAGATCGCGGGGAGAGAAAACAGCTGACAGCTTTTACCTATTAAACATACAGTAGTCAAGTGCAAATTCAGAGCAGATATGAGGCGCGCACACGGGCGGAAGACCAGCGCAAGATTCCACCCACACACACATGTACATGGAGGGGGCTGCATAACTGATCAGCGCATGGATACTGAGCTGAGAGATGACAGAAGGTTAAGTGAAGTCCTCATTAGTTGAGATGAGTACCTGTCGTCCCAGCGGTGCTCCTCATTAACCCCTTTTACTCTCTTTTGGATTCTCTTTCCCACTTTGCGCGTGTGGTTGAAGCGCAGTATGGAGCAGCCTTTTAGCATTTATTCAGTATCTCTGATATTTACAAGTGCTTTCCATATGTAAAGTCAAGAGTCTCACTGGTAGAAATATTAGGTACATACTAGTTAACTAGAAAAGAATATTCTAAGAACCACAAATTGATATTTAGTTTTCTAGATAGGGTGTATTTTTATCCTTTACATGTAGAAGGTTCACTAGTATGCCACTTAAACTAAAGTTTTTACTAGCTAACCAGTCACATTTTGATTTTGTTCAGAAAACTCTTATCAGAGACATTGAATAAATGCCCTCCATGCTAAAGGCATTTTTGCTAAAGGTATTGTCCACACTATCAGATTATAAAGCACATTGTCAATGAATGGATTGTTTTCAAACCTGACACATATATAAGGTGCACTGAACTGTAAGGCACATTAATCCAAACAAAAGAAAGAGAAGTCAGTCAGTCAGGCTTTAGTAACTGTGTTCACAGCAACTCTAGAACTTGTTTGTAGCACGCTACACGTTAGCCATGTTAGAACCTAATTAACCTAACTTTGTTTGCAACACATAAAAAAACAACTGAAGAAGATTCTGTTAACATAAACATTTCCACACATTAGCCACGCTAGTAAAGTTACAATAACACACAAAAAACACAGATGTCTAATATCACTACATGTTAGCCATGTTAGCATATTTACAATAACAACCAACCCTGATACTAACAAGTAAGAAACAAACAGACTGAAACAGTTAAACAAACGCTACTGTGCTTACACTAACTTTGTTAGTAACACGTAAAAAAAAATAAAAATACACTCCAACATCACAAGATGTTAGCCATGTTAGCATAAAAACAATAATATCCAACCAGACTGATGAACAACATAATCCCCATTGGAAGACTACTGTGGATGCTTTTACAATAGATCAAAAAGATTGGAGTGGGACTTTGAAATATTTGTCACTTTTACGTATTTACATTCATGTTATGAGAAAAAAGACATTTTATGCCAATTGTGTCTTTTTTAGAGGGTAATCAGTGATGATGTGTTTGTCTGTGTGTTCAGGCTCCCGCTGGAAAGCCATGACTAATCTGGAGAAGCAGCCTTACTATGAGGAGCAGGCTCGGCTCAGCAAGCAGCACCTGGAAAAATACCCCGACTACAAGTACAAGCCGCGGCCCAAGCGCACCTGCCTGGTGGACGGCAAAAAGCTGCGCATCGGCGAGTATAAGGCCATCATGAGGTCCCGCCGACAGGAAATGAGGCAATACTTCAGCGTAGGGTGAGAGTGCTGTCCGGGACAGTTCATGTGGTTTAAGTCAGGGCATGTGATAGTGTGTTGGATCTTTATTTACGAATTCATTAGAAAGACGTCTGATCCATCATTTCTCACACGTGGATCGTCATGGTGATTCAGTTCAGATGGGTGTGGACTGCTATTGGTTCCTGGTTTGATATCATCACACATCCTTAATTAATCCTGTGAACAACTTTTTAAAGTATTAAACCAAGTATTTAACAGATTACATTTGTGTTAACTATGTTTTACTAAAAAATAACCTCATTCCTATAAAGACTTTCTACTGACATTTCAGATCTAGAGAATGTTTAAGATTTTGATGTGTTATTAAAGCTAAACACGTTTAGTCACGGTGGGAAAGTGAACATTTTTCCTCCTCCAAGGGTGGGGACAGGTTGAGAACCACTGATTTTATTGATAAATTAAAATTTCTTTCTTAAGAAGATTTATTTTAGGGGAAAAAAATACGTTTTATTCTAGTTTCTGGATTTTGGGGGCTTCTGCTGTTTGGAATACGTTTAGCCTACACACAGATGTTAAAAGCAGCCAGAACAAAAGAGGAGCTTGTTATAAAACGGGAACAGTTTTTTTTTTTTAAGTTCTTTGGAGCTTGTTCGTTTTTTTCTGTTTCTGTTGCAAAGAGAGGCAGGTGTAGGTATCCAATCTAGCGGTGGTTAACCTAGTTGTTACCAAAAGTTGGTGTATGACAAATTAGTTTTAGTGCCTGAAACAGAGACTTGAGTGTGAGGAGAGTCCCTCTGTACAAGCTAGCAGTCGCTGGCGAAACATTTAACACGAGCTTTTGCAAATGTTTTTACTGCTTGTATTGAGTTGCACTTTGTGTTCTGACCAACTACCAAAGGAGATGTTAAAAGAAAATAGTTTTTGTTAAATATATTGTGTCATTGGTCTTTTTTTAAATTAAGTAAAGGGAGGGAGAAAATTCAAGATTTCATGTATTTATTTATTTATTTTTGCCCATATCACCCAGCCCAACTTGCTGGATTTTCTAGTCAGTTTTTTTTCTGGTTGATGCTCTCATCAGGCATTCACCTCCATCACCTGTTGTCTTAGCGGTCCGATCTGCTCTCAGACGTCTAGAGTGAAAGCAAACAAAAACCATCGTCTGTACACGACCCAAAAGAATAGTTGCTTGTGACATTGAAATGTAGAAACACGTTTCCTTCATATGCATTTGTGAACTGCAGCACTTTGTCCACATTTGTCACTTTAACGTCTTGGTCTCCCTGTGTGTTACAGGCAGCAAGGCCAGCTGCCCCTATCCTCTGCAGGAGTGGTCTACCCCGGTGCCCTAACCATGGCAGGAATGCCCTCCCCTCAGATGCCCTCAGAGCACTCGAGCATGTCCAGCAGCCCCGAACCCAATTCCAACCACCACCCCAACCCCAACCTGGCGGGCCTGAAGGGGGACGAGCCCCGAATCAAGGAGGAGGAGCTCCGGCTCGACGACAGCAACGGTGACGCGTACGACGACTTCGACTACGAGGACGAAGAGGCGGACTATGCCAGTGATAACGAGAACCACATCACCCAATAGAAACCCGAGTGTCGCTGGTTGAGATCCCCAAACCCCCACCAATCAGGAAGGAAAAGCTCTCCTTGACCCTGCCCCCTAATCAACCCCCCTCCTCCCTTAAAAGGACTCTTGAAAGAGCCAAGCCGCCTCCCACTGGAGTCCTGATACCAGCATCTGACCATTCAATGGAAGCACAGGACCTGTCTGTCACACTGACTGTTACACAAGCTGGAGTCTGGAGGAAGAGTGGACCAAGCCAGTCGTGAAGCTCGCTGAGGAATATTCAAGTACTACTGCAAGAGACTGAGTGTACTGCCACGAGTGAGGAGACAAAAAACAAAAACTCTTAGTGCTGTTTGTAAAAAAATAGAAAAAGGAGACATTTTAAAATGAAAAGAGTGGACCTGTCACAGGCTAACAGATGACACTTTAAGATGGAGGACCTGTTTATTATCAAAAGACACTTTTAAAACAACCGCTTTTTTGTTCTTTGGTTCTATAATATTCTCACTCAGGTACACGGTGCCAATAAGTGGCTTGTGAATGTGATTTGTTGTTTTTGTGCTACAAGTTTGGATAATAATAGAAAAAAGAAACTTTTCTTTTTTCCCTTTTTGTTGTAAAGCACCTAAAAGATATCGGACATTATTTTTGGCAAAAAAAAACTTTTTTTTTTTTTCGTTTTTCAGCCTCACTGTGTGCTGTCAGCGATTCCCCCCTTTTTCTCTCTTTTTTAAACATTTCTCTTTTCTATTTTTTTTTTTGTGACGAACGACGGTCCACACATTTTGGACGCGATTGAGAGGGAGGAAGGATTGTTTCTCTGGCATCACAGAGCAGAAACAAAAGCACTGTGTTCTGAGACAATCCGCCACGTTTCTCCTCATCCCGCCTCTTTACCTGGAGCCCCACCCCCACCCGACGAGGGGGCGAAGCGTCCGAACGCCGCCCGGAACCATCCAACAGCTGGTGTCAGTGTGTGTGTTAGCTTTTGACTGGACGCTTGCACTTCTTCTTTTTATACGTGCAAAAAGAAGCTTAAAAACTCTGGAAAGAACTTCTTTTGCTGCTGTTGCTGCAACACAAACACACAAGCTGTGTCCTCAAGTGTTTTCTGCTCCTCCAATCCTGCTGTATCCCATCGGGTGGAGCCAAGGTGAAGTCAGCCAGTCAGTGTTTCTGTTTGTATTTGAGTATTTTTTATTATTATTATTTCTCTTCAAACTGCCTCTAGTCTAATAATATTATTAACATTAATTATAAGAATGGTCAGCGTTTCCTAAGTTTAGTAAGTTATGTACAGTATAATTTATTTTTCTTCTCGTCAATAAAACATTATTCTATTTTAGCTGTTAGGTATCTAGATCTGAGGAGTTTTACTTTGTTTTTTTGTTTTTTTAATGCGTTTGTTTTGTATTAATCCTTCGGACGGCGGAGCAGGCGGATGTCCACCCTCCTCCGAGCTGAACACCTTTTGTCCAAACCATTGACTGTACATGAGGACTGGACTGCGTGACTTCCTGTTTCAAACAGGAAGTACCCACTGGTCCCAAAAAGCCAAAAATCCTATAGCCTTCGTCTGAGAAATAATGATCTCAATCATATTTGTCAGAATAACCATTCTCCTTCTGATTCCTTTTACTGTTTATTCAAAAAAGTGGGAGGGGCGTGGCCTTTCCAACAAGCTCGCTCCTGATTGGCAAGAGTGGTTGCCATAGAAATGTTGACTCAGACCGACTCGGACCAATCACTGCTAACTGACGATGTTGTGCTCTTAAATCTGTGTCGTGGAATGATGACACTTTATTGGGACCGCAGGTTGGCCATTTTTTATGTATGACATCACAGTCACTCGGCCCAGTTCTCACATACAGTCAGTGGTCCAAGCCCATTTCTAAGAAGCACTCGGACTCTGTGCAGCCAGAGAAAAAGACTTTTTATTGCTATCATAATTTAATTTGTAATGATTATCACCATGTATAATGTGAAGGTTTTCTCTCCTTTTGTGTTTGGTTTCTTCAGAAAGCAGTTGGAAAGCTAGTTGTTTGCCATGACCAGAGACCCCGTGTGGAAGTTTGGTCACCTCATGGGGAACACAGTGGAACGTCTTTGGCTTTGATTCTCTTCAAGATTAAAAAAAACTTTATTCATGTATTTTAAATAATCGCTATGACAACAATCAAATCCTATGCTGTCCCTGCTTCAAAACCCTTGTACATAGATATTTTCTGTGATGTCAGACGTTTTTTAAATGATAGGAAAGGCAGTGTTTACAGCGATCTGCCAAAGGGGTTCCACTGTGTCCATCAGCGAGTGTGTGGGGTCCAGCTCGTTCAAACCCTCATCAGGAGCCCTTTTCTCGCTTTGTCTCAGCTTCACGTGACACTGCAAGAGCCATGGTTATTCTTCAGGTGTGATGTCACGTAGTGAGTCCCCCGCCATCTTTTTTTAGATCTTTAAAGAAGAGCCTCCGGGTCTCGACTGTGCTGTAAAGTCACCCCTCTTATCAGAACATTGATGCTGGAGAGAAATGGGGGGGTATCATGACAACATATGAGGCATTTGAAGATCAATCATCCCTGCTGGCAAGGTCTTTCCCCACATGGAGACAATGAAAATGATCATATTATTTAAGACAATCAGTCATGAGTGGAGCTCAAGATGAAGTGAGATTTATAACAAACAAGATATCTGACCATCTCAGCTTAAAAGAAAAGCAAGATAATTATGTAAATATAACATAGAGTTATAGATTTATATTTTGTTCATAACACAGTGTAATATAAGTTGTATATTTCTTTTTTTCCTCTCCCTACTGTCTCTTTTATTGATGTTATCCATGCCACAGAAAAAGCTAGAGTTGCAGGACTCGCACAAAAAAAAATGAAGAAAAATATCAAAGAAATAAAGAAAAAAACAACAAAAAAGGAGCCGTGGGCTGCCATCACCATCTGTTCTAAGTTCACTTTTTTCAGTATTACCGCCAGACAAGGCTCTAATAAAAACAGCGATGTGTTCAGTAAAAGCTCGTGCTGGTCACTTCTTTCCTCCATACATGCTTTCACGCAGTTCCAACATGTCATCCACATCTCCAGGTTCTTTTTTTCAAATCTTATTAGAAGCAAACAACGACGGAGGGTTGGGCCATCATAGAAGAAAAATAAATAAGAGAAATTAGTCGTAGAGTTATTAAAGAAAGTTGCAAATTATGAGAAAAATGTCAACATTTTCAAAATGTCTTTTTTGAAAGATTTTTGTTAAACGTAACATTTTAAGTAAAAAAAAAAGGACGACTTTTTACCAGTAAAATTATATGTATTTTTTACTACTTTTTCTCGTAAATTTTTCAAATTTGTTTGTAATTGTACTAATTTACTCTTGAAAAAAATTTGACTTTATTTCAAAATTTTAAGAAATATTTCTTTTTCTTTTGTAATTTTACAACTTTACACTTGTGAAATTTTGACTTTGTTCTCAATTTCACGACTTAATTCTAAAAAATATGTGATTTTTTTCATTTCCTAGTTTTATGTCACTATTTTTCTCAACTTTTCTCATAATTTTAAGACTTAATTGAGACTTTATGATCATTTTTGGACCTTCTTGTCGCTTTTGCATTTCTCCAACGTGGCTCCAGTGTGTTCGACCTGCCGTCTGTTGTTTCTTTGTGTTTGGGTAAATCATTTTACTTTTATTGATAAGTGTCATTCTAAAACCAACCGGACTGCTGGTAGACTATCAACAGTTGCTCTTAGATTTTCGGCTAACATCCCTCATCCAGGACATTTTGGTGGTCAGAAGCATGGATGCTGGCAGACCCTCCAGCGTTCCTCCCCGTCCCACTGGCGTCGTGGTAGAGGATGCGGTAAAGGCGTGCTCCTGCGGCCCTTCTGATTGGTACTCTGGACATTTCAAGACTGATCTCACTGAATGAAAACGTTTCTGCACTGTGCCCTAGAGCCGGTGATCAGTCGACTGACACCTGTCACGGGCTTCGAGGAGCCGTCAAACTCCTGCAGGTCCTGCTCGCCCACCAGGGGTAAACCCCTCCGACCTTGGTGCTGGGACCCACGGGGTTCTCAGAAAAAGAACACTGCGGATACACTCCGGTTGCACTGCGCGGTTGATTTACAATAAAACTTTTTATTTGAATGACAATTCCACGTTGGGGCGTTTGGACTTCCTGGGCCTGACAGAGACCTGGCAGCGGGTGTCGGACCACATCCACCTGAGTGAACTGTGCCCCCCGGACTGCTCCGTGGTCGGCACCCCCCGCCCATCAGGACTTTCCCTTCACCAAGCTGAGCTGGGACTCTTTGAGATGACTAAGGTTGGATCTAACCCTCTCTGACTGTTTTCTAACTCCCCGACCTCCCCGCTCTGCCCCAGTGTGTTCAGACGAGTTCTTATCCACTATCATCCAACTTGATTCTGATCTTGATTGATATTCACGTTGACCATCAATCTTGTCCCTTTACCTCTGAGTTATTATTCTTAAAAGAATCTTTTCATTCTGTTCAACTCAGTGCCGTGGAGTGTCAGGAACCTCGGGGTGTTTGACAAATCTCTGTCTTTGGAAGGACGCTCTAAACACATTATCAAAAATAGCAAGTATCATCTTTGGAATGTTTACAAAAGTCAAAACCATCTTCACCAGACCTGACCAGGTGATGATAATCCATGCTTCTATTTCTTCATGTTTAGATTATTGCACTTTACTTTTTACCTGCTTAAGCAGAGTTCTTTAAAACGTCTGCAACTTGTTAAGAATTCTGCAGTTAAGCTTTTAACAGGAGCCAATACACAGAACTACACCACTGTCTTCCTTACACCGGCTCCCAGTTCAATTTAGAACTGATGGTAAAATGTTACCTCTAGTTTCCAGAGCCTTTTAACATTTTAACCCCCGACTCTTCAGTCCGCTCACGGAGCTCTTCAATTCAGAATCTATAACAAATTCCAAAAGCCTGCTATAATCCCAGAGGAGCCCTCGCCTTTCACGCCGCTGCTCCTCGTCTTAGAACAAACTCCCTTTGTTAGAGCCACAGATCGACTCCATTGAGTGTTTTAAAAGTCGGGTCAAGACGTTTTTATTCAGAAGAGCCTTTGTAATTTCTAAATTTCTAATTTAGTTTTTTCATCGTGTTGCTTTTACTGTCTTTTATTTTTGTTTGTCTGCAACATGTGAATGACTGGTTGTAATTATGTGTTTTTATTTTTGTGAAGCACTTTGATTTTATCTGGGAAAAGTGCTATAGAAATAAACACTTACTTACCTTTTACTACCTTTAATATCATTTTTGTGACTTTCATCTTGTAAAGTTTTGACATTTTCTTATAATCTTGAGACTTAAGTATTTTTATATTTAGAAACGTTCTTATCATTTTATAGTTTTGTTTTTGTAAAACTTTGACTTTCTTCTCAATTCTCCAAAATACAAAAAAATCCCATAATTTCTTTTTCATAAATTGTGGGCTTTCTCATAACTTTACACCTTTATTCTCATAAAATGTTGATTTTTTTTCCCCAATTTTAAATTTTATTCCAGTCAATTTTTTTAATTTTTCGAAAAAAAAAAAACTTTTCTTATGAATGTTCGACATTTTCTGAGAATTGTATTACTTTAATTGTGTAAGTGTTTAACTAATTCTCAATTTTAGAATTTTTTGTTAAAAATAAAAAAATTACATCTATAATTCCACAACTTTATTCTCACACATTTTTTTATTGAACATTTCTATTTTTATTTTTGTACAGCTTTATTCATGTAAAATTTCATATCCTCATTATAATTTTACTGGTATAAACGCAGACTTTTCCTCTTGAATCTACAGCTTTATTCTCATAAAGTTTCAACTCTCATGTTTTTGTGATTTTACTCTCATTTGCTTATTTTTCTTCTTTAACAGAGACTCTATTTTTCTGTCATATAAACATACAAAACCAAATTCTAGCAGTTTTTTTGTTGTTGTTTGTCAGTTTCTTACTTGTCATTTTCCCGCTCCGGCGGTTCTCAATCATCCAATCCTCTTTCACCTCAGTCCACCTTCCCGCCCGTCCGACTCCGATCAGGGAACCAGCTGTGAGCCGCGCACAGAAATCCTTGACCTGTTAACAACCTCGGACCCTCATTAAGAGCAAGATTTTTTGGGTGGGGTTGAGTGGTGGAACGTGTGCCTTCGTTAGCACCTGTCCCGTCTGAGAGCAAATATTTAATGCTAACACGGGGTCGTGCGTGTCTCCACTTCTAAGGGTTAAAAACATAAAACGGCACTCAGCTGGTGCATTAAACATCGCCATCGCCCATCTGTGCCCATATGTTCCACCATCCACTCCACAGCAAACGCTTAAAAGCAGTTAAATGCACTCAGAGGACAGGATTTTGCTTGCATTGCTAATTAGCATAACTTCAGACAAACACTCAAAAAAACCTTTTCGTGCAACAAAAAAATGCAAGTAAGTGACAGACTTGGCTGTTCTCTGGGCGTTGTGAATTTTTCAGGAGTAGCCCCGAGGGGAAAGCTGAAGAAAAGCTTTATGTGGAAAAGCAGAAAGGGGCTTCCGCTTTTTTCCCTTTACTTTAATTGTCAGCGAAACAAATAGTGGCAAGACTTAGAATAAAGTCCCGCACACCCTTAGGTGGACTGTAGGAAGTTAGCTCAGCTGAAAACACTCTCACCCAGCAGCTATCTCCATCACAACGGCAGAAAGCAAGAAGAAAAGAGAAATCACAATGGCCTCCATTTCCATGTGAATGTCTGTTTGTGTCTTTCCGTGCATATTTTAACATCTCATTCATTACGTGAACTTTTCTGATCTAAGTAAAGCCTTGCGATCCATTACGAACTTCCATCACCGCCGTGCCAGTGCACCATTTTGTTGTGCGACTTGGTAAACGTGCCGTTTTCAACCGTGGGTGTTTGGAAACTGAGTGAAAACGATGTCACATTAATGATTTAAAGTCGGTAATAGGATGTGCTGTGACGCTGAGCCGCCAGCTAAACTGAGTTTAAGGCTCCAGCATTAATGTATTCACGAGGAGAAGGATTATAGAGAGACAAGAGCAGCGACAGAGCTGAGTGCAGCAGCAGCAGCAGCAGCAGCAGCAGCCGGGCCAACAGGCCCGCTAGATGTTAACGCCTTTCACAATGCAGGAGGCAGGACTGCACGCATAAATACCACTGCAGGGAGTTTGTTTAAGCACCTGAAATGTGAGCCATGATGCAAGAAGTCCTTTTAACTGCACTGATTTTTCCCCCCTCATTGACAGAGCTTGTTTTTAACACAGATTTTTTAAAATAAATTCTAAGGTTGAACTAAAACTTATGCAAATAACATTTTTTTAATTAAATATTCTTTTGCTAAATCTGGTAGCAAACAGAGTGACAAAAAATTAAATTTCAATGTATTATATGTAGCTTGAAACCAGGATATTAGCACAAAATGTGTGTTTATCTGTTCTGTTTCTGTCATCTTTGATTCTGGCAGCCTCCAAATCCAACACAAACTGCAGCATCACTGAAAAGAAAACGTTCTAGGTGAGAATCTGAACAAGCTTCTAACGTGAAGGTGGTTGACGCATCAAGAGTTTATAAAAATATTATTTTTCCCACATCAGGGAAGCCATAAAAATTAAGTTGAAATGCCTTTCAGATTAACCCCGTAATGCCTGTTGTTTCAAATATGCAACACTAAAGGAGCTATAAAATGAGCTAAATGCAGCATTTACTTAAAAGCAAAAACTTAAGTTATTATATTTTTCATCGCTGAGAATAAATTCAGGTGTTGAGGAGTTAAGGAGCAGAAGGGAAATAATTTATTCTGGTAAAGAATTAAAGACCAGTCACTGGTAACGTTGTCCCCGGACATAAGCGGGTCCTGCCCCCCAGCAGCACTCAGTGCTGGGGGGCAGACTGAGAAAACGGTGACAGATCGGAGAGCGGCGGTGTGTGAGGGAGAGGCGCGGCACACGGTGGAACAGCAAAGCCCCCAAGCCGGTTGGCCCCAGGGACTCTGACTCAACGGTTCCTCTGCATCTAACGGCCTCTTCATCAAATTCCTCTACAGTAACGCGCTTTTGTCACCATCACTTTCCTGAACTTTCAAGATTCCTATGTCAGGAATGATCATGTCAATAAAGGTGTGGAAATGCTTGGAGTGATCGTCAGATGCTGCCATGCAGGTGGGAACCAAAACTTCTCACACAAAACTTAAAAAGAATCGTTGACACGTACCAGACGCCACCTCAGATCAAAGCATGATAAAGACGCCTGTGGGCGCTTCAAATGTAAAAAATAATAATATTTGGAGGAATAAAATAAGACGAACCTTGTAAAACTGTTATTTTCTCTCCCCATCAACACCCTAATGCACACATGCAAATATTATGCTAATGGTATGTTAATTGGTGGAAGAGCTGCAAAGCAGCCCTGCTGTTCAAATGATTGGTGAGAAAATAGGTGGGGTCAGTCGCAAGCTGTAAAAGCGGCTCCAACACAAATAAACAAAACCCTCGGGGATTAACAGAACAAGGGCCAGAGATAAACGGATGAGAAGACAGACAGGGAGTACAACAGGCTGCAGGAGAGGGGAATCAGCTCAGGGATTTGGAAATTCAGAGGAGCCAAAGGGCACGAGGTAAGATGGCTCCAGGAGGGTTTACAGGACTGGGATTGTTGAGAAGGCTGAAACAGAAATACTTTAGAAACAAACTCAAATGAAGACACTAACATGACATCTGGGTTTTTATTTTTAACATGCTTTTGTGATGTTTTTCTCATGATGGAGGACAGATATTAATAAAAATAAGACTGACATTTCTGAGTATTTCTTTATGCCATTTTAAAAATATGTTTGTGATGTAGAAAAATGCTGGGCGGGGCCACAAGCTTCCAGCTCCGCCCCATTCTGATGCATCCACTGACAGACAAGTAGATCCATGAACGTCTTTGTTTTCCTCGTCTGATCAGAACTGTACGGCTGGATAGCTCTGGTCGTCATTTTCAATGCACCGCTAACAGTTTGAGGGGCTGTAAGCTAGTGGGAGAGTGTAAACAGAGATCTCTCACTGAAGGGCAGAGGGAGGGGGCGGGGTTGCTCTGCCCCAACTGTCCAGCCCATTGACATGTTTTTGGCCCTTTTTCTATTGGCTGCTATAGACAGAGACGTGCGTACACAGGCGCCATTGCTGTGCACTGTCAACAGAACGTAGTTGTTTCAAAGTAAGACATGCAGAAATCAACCACAAAAATACGCCTAGCTCCCTCATTTCTTAACCCATTTCCACAAAACATGGCTCAAATTAAAGCTCAGGAATTCATTGATGTCGTGGTACATTTACATTTTGGATATCTCTAAAAACTGAGCTGTAAATAGTACAAGAACTGCGCCTTCTAGTGTTACAGGTAACACACTGCTGTCAAATGAACAGATTTTTCCTTTGTGCAAGAATCTAATCCACTGAGCTTGTAAATGCTGATTACCCAAGCCCAGAAAGGAGGAGGATTGATTGATGAAGTTCAATAGTATGACTGGCTGATGAAGTTCCTATTAAGAACACCTCAAAGTGCTGTACAAAGAAAACAAAACACCTTCAAGAACACATACAAATACAATTACATTAGCAACAACTTTTAAAAATCTACCATCATGAAAAAAAGAGTTTGTTACACACACACACACACATAAATACATATATATATATATATATATATATATATATATATATATATATATATATATATATATTAGGGCTAATTAATAGCGAATTTGGGAAAAAATTAATTGCTTTAATTAATTTAATGTTTTTTAGCTACAGTATTTGCTGATGACTTATCAAATGCAAAAAATGGAAAAGTAAAATCACAGAAAAAACTGTACATTTAGAACATTTATTTTGATTAAAGCTTTTAATTGATTAAAAGAAATATTAGATTAATCCTACTTTTGTGTTCACTATAATCACCGGTTTTACATGAATTGGATGACAATATGCTGCCATTTGAACAAAACCAGGGCATAGATACATTTTTCCTTTTATCAAGGAACATTTTTTAAATTGATCAAGTGTAAATCAACAGTAAGATAAATAGAACTTTAAAGACTTTTATTTCTGCAGTATTGCTCAAGAAAACAGAGATGTTTACATACAGCCATGAGAAACAACCTGCAGACCTAAAAACAAAAAAGTTCTGGTCACTGCTATTACTGTTTCAAAACAAAGTTTTAATTCATCTTCTGTACAAAAAGAAAATAAAATAAGATTTACCGAAAACAAAAACAAGATTAAAGTACTAAAAACTGAACAAATATTTATTTATTTTGTAAATAACCATGGTAAAAGCTGGATAACGCATGTGACTCTTCTGGCTCATCAAACGCAGACAACTCAAAACACTGGTATGACATTTTTGCATCCCACGGTGCTGAGGTGTGTCTCCGCTCCCCCAGAGCGGGGATGGGGGTGGGGGGGTTCTCTGTATTTGCCGATTCTGGTCCCTAACCAGGAGGGATTACTATATATATATATGTCTATATGGATTACGTAAGAGTCTTGATCAAATATTCTTAATTACAAGGTTTGTACTTTGACAAATGGGAGACGTCCTATCAGGCTTTAAAAAAAGAAGATGAATATCATGAGCATTTGTCATAATTTTATCTAAATTCAGGACATGAGATGGTCCCACACTACACAGTGTCTTAGGGAGTAGTGAGAGAATTTGATCACAACCCCTAACTTAGCATGGCGGTTAGCACAGTGTTAGCATCGCTGTTTGGCTACTTTGACTCTAATGATTAATTTACAGCCATCTAGATTTTTATGCTGCAGAGCCATTGTATTTGGACAAACACGTTTTACTGTAAACTTCAGTTTGGAAAATATAAATTCTTTCATTTTTACTAGCATTACAACTAAACTTCCCTCCATTTTGTTATCTCTTGCAGTTAAAATGACCTTTACATTTCTGAAGACGTGTCGACGAGACTGACTGCGTTTGGCAGCGGCCATCATTCATTCGGTGTGTTTTTGTGTGGTGACGACGCGTTCACAGGTGTGATTAATTAAGTATAACGCTCTTGACTCTCCAAATGGCAGCTGAACGCTTCGCTGTTTAACTTGTGGATTCATTATGTAAATGTGTGCACTTGTGCTGCGCTATATGGTCCCCTCGTTCGCGCTTACTCACTCAAGGTGGCAAAATTGCTTACAGTTTCACTATTTTGCATGAGAACACTTTGAGGGATCAGCTCTGCAGTCATTCAGCAACCTGTTTTTCATTCTCAGATGCCCCTGAAGTAGAAATGCAGCTTGAGGATTTATGATGTAAATCCTTACAAAATCAACTTTATTTTCACTTATTGCTCCAATCCAGCTGAAAGTTTAATTGTTAGCTTGACAAGCTATATTTGGCTAACAACTTTTGTTGACACAGTTTGGAAGGAAACATTTAAAGGGTAGCAGTAGTCCATGCTGGTATGCTACAGCAGCCTTGATCATATTGTGATTACATTTTGTGTTTTCTTTTGAGCAGCTTAAGGGATTTCAACTAGTATTTCTGGCACTTTTTAAACATCTGCTATGAGGCTGAAGCATCACAACAGAAAGTTGTTAACATGCATCTGATTGAGCTTTCAGCCCCAATGAAATTTGTAACAAGAGCCAGAAACCCCCGCAGATTGAACGGGACATGTTGCTGATAAAGGACGAAGGCCAAACCAAATTTGAACAGTTCTCAGACTGAAGCATGTAAAGCTTGCCTTTTAGCTCTGCCTTCAGCTGTTGTACAGTCCTTTAAGGCGTCGCCTGAAGGCTCATTTGCACCTGTCCGTCTGCAGTGCGGCTTCGTTGAGTCCGTCTCACGACCGTTAGTCAGTTTACATTGTCCCTGTTGTGTCTCCAGTCATGTGGAGTAGTTCATCCAAAACCTTGACAATCAGACCCCATGTCCTCTCCTTTCTCACCGAGTCCTCTGAAATGCATGCTGTGAGTCATAAATTATGTATCTTCTTTTGTCTACTTTTACCACAGAAATGACATTATATATACAATTGCATGACCATGTCACCTTAAACATAGAATAAAATCTTATTTTGAAAACACAATGGAAGTTTTTCATTCAAAGCCTGTTTTATCAAACAGGAATCTTATGGTATTTTTTTATAGTGAAATCAAAGTGTCAACAGACTGGAAACAGAAGGCCGGTACAAATCTTACGCTGCGGTGGGACAGACATCAGACGGCGACATGACGGAGGCGATGATTAATGATTACCGTTTTCATGATTATTTTTTATTGTGTCATCGCAACAGAGACGCACCGCAGACGGACCAGCATTAATCAGCCCTAAAACTGTGTTTGCATTTCTACTTAGTGTTTGTAGCATTTTGTAAAATCCCTGAAGAAGAGACAGCAGCCTTACAGCTCAAGTTTGTTTGTTTTTTTATAAGTTATACCTTAAACATTTTCTTTATCCCAGATGGACTGAGAGATGGGCCTTTGTTCATCTCTTCACAAACATGTAGAATAGGAGATCAAATAAGCCAATGAAGATGGATGTAACTTTTCCTGTGTCTTTTTAACCCCAGAAAGATCCCAAGAGGTAAAGGAAGGACTTTGTCTGTGAAATCAAGTCAAAGACAGGCATAAAAGAAAAATATGATTTAAATGCATAAAGATTATAGACCGACTAATTTTGTTTCTTGTTCTTGTAACCCCTCTGTTCCTCTTCTCTGAAGGTCTTATCTTTTGTCAGGCCACAGCTGCAAATAAGAACTAGAAGAGTTGCATTACCTGCAATAATGATATTGTGAATGCTTTTTGCTGAAAGTAGTTGCTGAACAGAGTGAAGCTGTTTGTTGAAGGTGCTAAAAGAAATTTACTGTAATTGCTGAAGACATTAATTGAAAATGCTAAAGCTATAAAGCTAAAACTTTTGCATGTATGTAAAGTTGCAAATGGACTTAAGAGTGGCAGAAATTTCAGAAAGAATTTTATGAAATTCTTTAAAAAATCACAAAAAAATTGCTTCAATTTTTTAAATTTGTGACATGTATTAAATAATACCAAAAGTACAAGCATGAATGTGCAGAACATGCTAAACATTTTGATAATGAAGTTGCATTATTTGCATAAACTGCACAAAAAAATGAGAATATTTTTTTAAAAATGTCTATAATGTTAAAATGTGTAAAAGGTACAAGCATGAATGTCCTGAGTATGCTGAACATTTTGATACCAACATTACAAGAGCTTTAAAAGCACATGAAGAATTTAAAGAGAATTTCTTGTAAAATAGCAAAAAAAATGGAAATTTGAAAAAAAAAATCCTCAGTACATCCCAATTTTGCCAAAATATTTAGTGCTTTCCTATAATATTAGCAAAATCCAAATTAGCCTTGAAAAACTAAGTAGATGCCAAATTATCCATACAAGCTAGCACGTTGCTAAAATATTAGCTAAACTCCAAATCGATCTAAAAAAAAAAAAAAAACCTCAGTAGTTACCAAATTATGAATCTGTCCGGCCTGGATAAATAAAGGTTAAATTGAAAAGGGGTTTTTATATGATGGAGACCGCTGTGGTGTCAACTATTGGTTCGATTGATCTTGTAAAAAAGCAAAATGAAAAGTATAAGAGCATTCAAATGGTGTCAAATTACTCAACAAACATTTGATGTTTCTGGTTTGTAGCCAAAACTGAGTTTTGTGTTGGAAATTTGGGTCAACATGATTTGCATATTGGTCAATAGTACAATTAAGGGCTGGGTTGAAAAAAATCGATTCATTGATTTGAATTGATTTAAGCTTAAAAGATCAATAATCGATTCACAAAAGATATAAATCGATTTAACACATAACGTCTGCTAGCTTGATGCTAACGTTCAATAGAATTTCCCATAGGATGGCTAATGCTAACGCTCGGTCAACCAAAAAATACATTACTCACTAAATGAACATCTTTATTTACTAAAAGACAATAAGGAAATAATTTTTAAAGTAACCATTTGTGGTCTAAAACTTCATTTTTTTCCTCATACTGTCTTCTTCTTCTGGAATAAAGTGTTCTTCTATAGCTCGATCTCCACCTAGTGTCCAAACTGAAACGTCCTCCAGGAGAAGCAGAACAATGTTTCCAATGTTAATGATCTGAACATTTTAGTTAGAACTTCTCCTTTAGAGAATCCATGTAACACTGGATGATATTAACAATCTCATTATTTCACTGATACATTTACAGGATGTGAACTGGATCAGAATAATATAAATACATATACACAAATTAAATAGATTTTGAATGTATTTTTAAAAAAATGTGTATAAATGTCTAAACTTACTATTGAATTGAATTGAAGAATAGACAGAATCGGAAAAAATCGGAATCAAATCAATTCAGGTTCTTGTGAATCGAATCGTTTCTGGATATTATAACGATACCCAGCCCTAGTTCAGTTTATCCTAAGGTCTTCCACATCATTCAGTCAGGTGTAACTGAAGTGCTCATCATGTCTACCTATCTGTGCAGGTACATGGTTACTCTAGTATGAGACAAAATTATGCAACTAGAATACAATATAATTCATATGTTTACAAAATGATTGAGGAAAGTGTGCCAAGTTAAAGAGTAAAGGAGAGTAGAGATGAAACACAGTAAAGAGATGACTGCTGGAACCACAGAAATCATCTGTAGCTCCTCACGTTAGTCTGACAGGTGTTATGTGATTCCTGTGATACCAGGGCTAAGCCTCGACACTCAGGCCATAGCGGCAAACACCTCCCAGCTGTCTATCTAGATATGCGTAGATGATGGTCAATAGCTCCCCTGTAGGACAGACCAAAGATGGGTAAAACTGGGGGAGAGTCTTTCATAAGCTGACTCAGGACACAGCTGCTGGATGAAAAAAGATGAAGAGGACAGTAGAAAAAGACTGAGTAATGCTAGCTTCATGTTTCACATCAGTCCTTTAACTTATTCAAAAGCACAAACATCCTAAGTGCAATATGAAATTAAATATTGTTGGTTATTAATTTTCCTTTACCGTTAATTTTTATGTTGAGCCAATCAATCAAGTTTCCGTCTTTTTTTCCTCCTTAAAATCAAGACAGAATATTGTGAGTTTATAACTTTTGGCACATTTGCATCTTGGATTTACAATTTAAAGTAGCTAATATGTTTGCATTAAAGAGTACAGGGATATAAAGGGGCTCTAAGAAAAAGATCGGAGCTGGACTGTTATTGTAACACTTTATCCAGTCTGTGTTCTGCCAGAAATGATACTTCACATGCCAATTTGCGACATGTCCTTGTGTGAAGTATTTAGAGCTGTTAAACAGAACTAAAAAAAAAAGAATTAAATTAAAAATTAAAAGCACACAGTAGTTTTTTTGGTCATAAGGTTCCTTTTTTTGTCGTGTTTGGTGTGATGTGGACGAGCTCAGCAGGCCCTGGCAGGAACCATCCCCGTTTGGAAACTGTCCATTCCATCCCAACCAGCTCTGAGATATACCCCTCTTCCCTCCTTCATTTTCTGGAAAACAAACCCCTCCATTGCCCGAGTGGCAGCCCGTTTCCCAGACTGCATATCATTGACCCTTTAAGACCATGAAACTCCCACCGGCCAAAAAAACCTGCAGGCCTGACATTTGGGCCTGGGGAAAAGAGCTTTTTCAACAAATAGGGGATGCTCTTCCCTGCATTTTTAATTTGTCCTCCTGGTCTCCTTAAGAATATAAAGAATGTTTAAAAAAGGCCACTCTTTCCCTCACTGTTTCTTTTTTTTAATTTAAAAGCTTTTTGGACACAGCAGCCTGGCAGCAGACAGTCAACAACGGTTGAGTTTTTGAGTAATTCTTCTTTTCCTTTGGGCTTTTCCCTTCAGGGGTCGCCACAGCGAATCAGTTCCCTCCATCTAAGCCTGTCTTCAGCATCCTCCACTCTAACACCAGCCACCTTCATGTCTTCATTCACTGCATCCATAAACCTCCTCTTTGGTCTTCCTCTTCCATATATACACAATTGTTCATTGAAATTTAAAGTTTGAATAGTGAGCTATCCTGAAGAGGATAGGAAAGTGTAGTACTTCCATTATTCCTTCTCTCATTGTTTTGCCCTGCATTCATAATTCCTGACCAATAACTGAAGAGGACTTTAGTCACGTGGTTTTGTTTACAAGTTTTGGTTAGAAACGGAAATGTTCGGTTGAAGGTTGTTTGAGTACAAAGCAAAAGCAAATAAAGCGGACTCGGTCTGAACCAACAGACTTCTGTGAAAACACCTTTAAGCTATGCTCACAGTGCCTTTTGTAATCTGCATTCAACCAACCACTTCCTATCTAAAGTCTGTGCACGTATGCACCTTCAAAGCTCGCACGTTAACACATTGCTGTGCAAGTCTCTCACCGTTTTCAGACTCTACATATAAAAGGCACGCCCTCTGAACTCATGTTGAACCAGGTCAAACTTTGACCAATCATGGACTCATATTTGGTGGTGACATCTGGATGGCATCAGCTTTTACTTCACGGAAGTGCTAAGACCTGGAATTCTATAACAGACTTTCATGTATCGGAATAAAGCTGTGAAAGAAAAAGTCTGGAGCAAGATTCATCAGATTTAACATTTCCCACTAAGCCTCTTTCAACTGTAGGTGTTGGTAGTAAACAGTAGAAAGAGTAAAGAAGAAGAAGCCCCTCCCTGCCTGTCCAGTGTGAACTCCACATGCTCACACGTCTGTATCAAAGTTTTCAGTGTTCGTTATCACGAGCCCGATTTACTTTTGCGTCCTTTCCTGCTGCATCCAAATGGAAGCAGCTGCCTCTATTTATCTGCTTCTTGGCCGGACTTTTCCAGCTGGGACAGTTTCCAGACGGTTTTGCCACAGGCTCAGGGTTGGGGTTGGGGGGGGGGTGGAAGAAGCACGGAGGGATTTAAAGTTTCAGCTGTTTTATCAGAAGGGATTTCCAGGATGGAGGTGTCCTAATGGCTCGCTGTTAATATGAATTCGTAGATGACCCATTAACGCCCCCACGCTCCCTCCATCTCACAATAATGACCCTGGCTTTGGACACTAGTCCTCATGTAGCGGATATAGCATGGATTTACTCCGATGTTCCCGGGGATTACGCCCTCAGTGAGCTGTGTATTATGAGTAGATTTAGAGGCATAACTCCTGAAGATAAGGGGGATTGGGGCGATTGTTTAGACGGCTTGTGTTCGCCATTACGGCGAGCTGGGGAGTGCGTTTGTGAAAGTATGTAGGACAAACAGAGAAAGATTCAGGGCAGCAGAGGGCTGACATTTAATAAATTCTCCTCCTTTGACAATAATAAAAAACACTGTTTCAAAATGCTTTAAATTAATTCAAATGAATGGAACTGAAATGCTTCTGAGATAATGAAAAGCTTTTTGTGGCATTAATCAAAAAGGAAATTTATTTTCACATTATCACTTTCCTTCAACCATTCTAAAAAGGAAAAACAATTACAAGGAACTACCGTTTAAAAATTAAAATCATCCGTCTTATAAAAAAATTCTTTAGTAAATTAATTGTGTTTTTCATCCTGAATCTGTGGAATCTCTTTCCAATTATTGAGTTTTTACCGAAAGCACTAAAAAGTGTCCGACAAACTGTTGACTACACAACTGAAGCAACATGAAGGTGCAGCAGAATGAGCCGTCCCTGACGTTCTGCAGGGCCCGATATCCATCTGAAGCTCTGGACGTGGTGCTGCTGAGCACATGTGGAAGTTCTGGTGTTGTGGTCGGAGGGAAGTCCTCAGGGAAAAGCTCCAGACCAACTAACCACAGAGCATGACCCCATAAACAATGCAGAGGAGCCCAGAGCTCCCAATGGGGGACGGGGGTCGAGGATCCTGAACCAGGACGAAGACCTCCAGCCACAAAACCGATCTGAAAATAAACGTAACCGTAATAAAAAAAATACTAAACATTTATTTGGAATTTAGTAAGAAATTAAATTATGTTAAAAAAAATCATGGCTTTGAACCTAAATAATAGTAAAAGAGAAAACAAAATTTCATTACATTTTTGAAAAATGACTGCTGTTCGCAGCACTGTGCTTTTCTTATTTTATATATATATATATATTAGTTCTTACTTTGATATACTACCTTTAAATTCTTGCTCTGGTTTGATCTAAACACATCATACTTTTATAAATCTGTCCTTTATTAGTCATTTTATTACATTTAAAGAGCAGAATTTGCTTTTGAGTTAATTCGTCACAAAGCCCTGGACATAAACTAAAGATAACTAAAAAATGCTTGATGTTATTGACACGTGCGACCAAGCTCTAAAACAGATGACAGTCCATGATGGCCTGAAAGCACAGTGCTCTGTCGCTCGCATGTATTTACCCCTAACCCCCCAAGAACATGTTTATAGTTAAAAAAAAGATAAAAATAATTTATAAATTGTTCCCTAAAATTAACATTTTGTGTGTACAAATTAGTATCTGTACACGCAAAATACAAATTTACAACAAACTAATTTGTGTCCAGAAACACTCATTTACAAAAAAGCTAATTTTTGACACATAATGCTAAATTGAGACCACAAAATGGAAATGTGTGCCCTAAAGAAAGCTGATTTGTGCACACAGGAATACTAATTTGTGGCCCAATATTTATATTTTTTGAAATGAACTTTTTAAAAATTAATTTCCAGAGCTTTTTTCCCTAACTTTTGGATTATAACACTGTAGATCCCACATTTTATTTGTAACTTGAGGGGTAAAATAGTTCCAACCTGAACACAAATATAATTACAGAACTAATCATTGCAGTATTTTCTCTGCATTCTTTGCCAGTCGTTCCATCTTGAAATAAAAACGTGAACATTTCCCTCAGCCGTTGTGCCAAGCTGTCAATTCAGAGGCTCCGGTAGATAAACCTGACTGTGCAGGAGTGTAACCCTCTGTTAACTTTAGATCCTCAACCTGCCTTCAAGCAGACAGACGTGATGTTCCTGTATCACTGTGAGATCTGCAGGATCACTTCTTTGTTCTGTGTGAAACATGGTCAAGGTTTTGGGTCTAGACAGTGTCATCCATCTGAGTTAAATCGGGGGAAATTCATCCTTTTTATTTTTGATAAACTTTTAGTTTGAGTGTAAAAATACCCCAGATGGATGTAATTGTGGATGGTGACTCGTTGCAGGACCACCGTCGCGTTGGGGTTGGAACAGGTTGGAACAGGTTTGAAGGCAGCAGGCGGGTGTCAGACCCTACAGCTCGATGTGACACGCAGGAGCTCATTGTTTTTCTGCGGCGCTCCTGTGAAATGAACTCTTGCTTTTAAGGAGGATGAGCCGCCGAGCTCCATAATAACAGGGCAGCCCCACGAACACAAGCATCGTGTCAGTTTCAACCTTAGATACGAAACATTTGAGCTTTATTTAGGATGCAGAAGCGGTGGAGGAGAGAAGGAGGAGGAGGATGCAGATGTGTGCTGACAGCAGCTGCGCCTGCAGCTCTTCGGGTCATTAGGAAAGACGAAGCCTCTGTGGTCAGACGCCGTTCTGGGAAGCTGATCTCTGAGATGCAGGGGGGTTTGAACCGTGACCAAGACTCACACGGGCCACGCCGCTCGTGAACCCCAACGGGGGACAAAATGGGAGCCCCCTCCCAGCTCTAGCAGAGACGACTTGGGGGTGATTTTAATTTGACTGATTTCCGTCCTAATGAAAGAAGGAGCAGCTCCAGACTGCAGGGTCACTCTAACCATGTCTGCGTTCTTGGTAAACAAATCCCAAACTGTCTTTTCACCAGCAGCCATAAAGAGACATTAAATCAAAGATGAATTCTCACTCGGAGGGAACAAATTAGTAAAAGGCAATCTGGGGAACAAGCTGTAAGTGTCGTGTGTGCGTTTGGACAACTGCTACTGTGTGCGTTCGCAGCTCAAACAGTTTGAAGTGATACAGTTTTATTTGTGTGTCATTATAACAAGAACATAATCTATAGGAGGGTGGAAGGTGTGTGTCTGTCTGCATGTGTGGGCGGATGGCGGCTTGTGCCTTGATTTTTTTTCTTTTTTTTTTTTTTGGGAATGCCAAAGAAAGTGCATTTAAAAAGTATATATCAGGGAGGATCCCCGTTTTCCTCCACATTTCCTCCCTTGCTTCCACAAATCTCGGCGGTGACATTTGGGAGCAATTTTGAAGTGCGCCCGCAAAGGTTGTCAAGGGATTAATCTCATCTCACGCTGGGGTGCTGAAAAAAACGGCTTCCTCCAAGAATTAAACACAATTTACCCATCAAGACGAGTCTTTCAGGATGGGAGACAAGCATAAATAATATCTCCTCGGTCCAGATTCGCTAATTTACAAGCTTAGCATCTCCAAATGTCATTAGCAGGAGTGACGAGGTTACCAGAAGGCGCTGTAGGGAATGATTTGTTATCCGGGCGAGCAGCAGCTGCAGCACCGGCGCATGCCGGAGCACTCGGATAGAAAAAGAGACATACCTGACACCCACTGCCTGCCTCACCCCTGCGTCTTTTCTCCTCCCCCCTCCTCACCCGGGACTCCACACACCTCAGGCTGGCAGATAGGGAAACTTGGCACCTCTCGATGCTAATGTTCTTTTCCACTCCTCTCATTCTCATGTTGTCCCCTTTCTCCTCACTTTCTCATTGCTGCTGCTATCCCCCTCTCTTCCCCTCCCTTCTGTATCAATCTTTCTCTCCCACTTCTTGCTCTTCAGGCTGGAAACATCAAATGGAACATTTGGGCAACCGTTGTCATCTTGGCAAGTGTTGAAGTAGTGTTGGAAAAAAGGAGAAGAAAAAAGTTGGTTTCTTTAGATATTCAGCTGCTCCCAACATATCGGTCAAAGCGAGTGCAGACGTCTCTGTGCTGCGTCCAAAAAACATGTTTGTCTCCTCTGAAGATCTGTATCGCCACGTTTGCGCGGTCACTGTCAATCACCAGCCTGCCTCTGAGTTTCACTGCAGACTTTTCCAAGATTAACTTTTTAGTAAATAACCACCTGGATTTGCACGCCGCACCTTGCTTAAGCTGACAAGGACAGCGAACCACGGATCTGACGCCGTTGTCAGTCGGACGGTGTGTGCCTTTGTGGAGGCAGTGTGCGTGGGTGTGCGTGCATTTGTGTATGTGTGTGTGTGTATTCTTGATCTGAGCTGGCTGTTTATCTTGCAGAAACAGGAGTCTTCCGTCACTCCAGACCCTTTCTGATCCTGACAGATGAGTTCAACCCCAGCCTGCAGCCTCCGAGGGGAAACAGAGAGGGGGGGTTACAAGAAAGAAACAGATGGATACGGGAAAACAGAAATAGGAGAGAAAGTGAGCTGGTAAAAACACACACAAAAAAGCAGAAGAAACAGAGGACAGACAGAAAAGGAGAGGAGCGGAGGAGAAAAGAGAGGGCGCTTAGCTTCACCTGCCAGTCTGTGTTAGCGAGGATGAGCCAGAGTTCCTGCATCTGGAAGCTTAGTGTCAAAGGTGGGACTGCAGGGCTCTGTCTGATGTGTCTGTGTGCTGGGAGAGCATTTGTCTTTGTGCCCAGTAGGGTTCCCCTTAACATTTCCACTTTTCCGCATCTTCTTCTGCGTCTTAGCATCACTTGTGGAAATAGTTGTTTTTTTAACCTCATGAGGACCTTTTCTGGTGTAATCAACAACCTTGTTGAGACACATAATCCTCTGGGATCCTACAGGCCCGCTCAACTGAGAGAACTGAAGTTCTTGTTGGGTTGACAGTTAAAAATTGAGATATAGGCTGCAAGGTGAAAACTGTGTTGTTCCGACATCCAAGAACTAAAAACAAAGCTAAAGTGCAAAAGTTCTCTAATTGTTATCTTAAAGTATTTTTGTAATCTATGTTTATAGTCACTCCTACTCGCTTACTCACAGGATTAACATCCGCGCTGCAGTTTGAGTCACGAGTAACCTGTAACCTCGGCAATTTCCAAGATCATTACATTGCAAGCAGTCCAAAGGAGGAAAAGGACTCCTAAATATGTAATAAAAGTGTTATAAAATGTGCTACATCCACATTGTATCTATTAAAGAAGAAAAATACTGTGTTTTACAGACAAAAAATGGGAAATATTCAGAAACTGTGTCGAGTGTTGGTTTTGTTTGAGTCCAAGACGATTTCTGAAACGTGTCAACACTGTATGGCGATGGACTTCAACAACGTTCCAGAAGATGCTGGTTTTCATCCACAACGCTTGAATTTGTTTGAACAACAAAAGATAAGATATCCATGAAGCATGGAGAGGCCAGCCTGTGCCCCACAGGGCTCATACACTTGTTAGCAATGGTTTTCCATGACTTTTCATAACATTTCACTGAACTTCCGAAACTAAAAATAAACCCATTTCAGTCAGACTGTTGTAGTCGGTGCTGCTAAACCACAGCAAGACACATTGGATCCATCCAAGTGTGTCTGCTTGCCATTGAAATTCCAGCCGCCGTATCAACGGCTGTTTGTGTCGTATGAGAGGATTGTGTTCAATTAAATGTAAAAAAAAGGCTGATCTTCTCATTTTTTTGTGTGATTTTAGTTTTAATATTTGAAAGTACAACAAAAACTCAGATCTCATGTGCTTGTCATAACATCTTCAGTCTGTTTTAATCTTCCTACTTTATCCACAGACGTTACAGAACAAAACGTTGCAGTTCTATCGACCAGTGCGAACTATTAATGTTGGTTTGTGGTCATCAGTGATGAAAAGGAGTGACAGCCGCAGTTTGTCTTGATGTGAAGCTGCAGAGGCAGACCGTCAATAAAGTACACAACAAACCAGCAATTTCTCAGTAACTCACCATGAATCATCTTAAAAACATCACAAGTACTCATTATGGTTGAAACAAACTCCATCAAAATTCCTAATATATATACAAGTTGACCACACCCACAACGTGAGCATCCAGCAGGTCATTTGTGGACTTCTCTGCTTTGTGCCCAATATTGACTAAAATGAAATAAAAAGTTGATCAAGATTTAACCCATTCCACAACATTTGTTCTGTAATGTTTGTGGTTAAAGACTGATATCATGATGAACATAAACAGACACGGATCATGTCTATAACATGGACACATTGTGGCTTTTCAACTTTCAACTCTAACCTCGTCTCCTCATGAAAACTACAGCCCAGCATGTTAGTAGTATCTGAACAAAAATCTTGGAAAAGATTTGAACTAAAATCACCTGTTTATTTATTTATTTTTATTGCAATAAGCTTCTATGGCATTGTGATCATTACCTGTTTAACAAAGTTCTATGACAGACGGGTCCTGGCGGCGTTCGCTGTTTCTTTCCTTTCATGTGTCTCACCAGGCGATCTTCTCCCATGCTGCGTCTGTGGAAGGATGTGGTGTCAGCATTTATCCCGGTCTGGTCAGAGCCCCTCAGTAGCCACCGTTAATACCTTTCAATGAAAAAACACTTGTTGTCAAAGCTACATTTCTGCAGCAATCTGTAATATTTCTCAATCAATGTCTGACAGAAGTGAAAAGCGACGAGAACATGTCCTGCTTTATGACAACGTAAACTCCAATCATCGACACAATTCTGACACAATTTAATCTCATGTTAAACTATTTTATTGTTTAATGTCTTTTGCAGCAAAAATTGGCAAAAAAAAAAATTCACGGACTTTTTAGGGACCTAGGAATTGTAATTTCAATTTCCCAAACATTTTCACGACATGAACCTCTCAGAAGTGAACTCCGGTCCAGAACGGGTTTACCTGCTGTTTCCTCTGGTTCTGTTCTGCCTGTCCCGTCCATCGTATGCAAGAAAGATCCCAAATATGTCACATGAAGGGTCATCTTCCACTGGGACAGAGCTCATCATCAGATATGTGGAGGATAACCTGTCTCTGCGTCTCTTACACTCTCACAAACAAAACTGAAGTATTTTGTTTGAGTTGTTAAGATTAAACCCAATAGAATAGACTAGTACATGTGTTCATGAAGGGTCCTGTTTAGGATGCTAGTTTGATATGTTTTATATTTGTTAAAGTTGTAGCTACATAGTGATCTACAGACACCAGACCCACCAAAGACCCTGTTAACTGGCTCATCCTGATATGTAGTATATACACATAAAGACACACTGTGTTCTTTCATTCTTTAGACGTCTGTTTCTCAAAGCTGCTGGGATGAAGGAAGACACGAGTTATTTTGCAGATGAAAGATAAAGACTTGGTATCCATTAAAGTCCAATATCACAAGTCCTGTCAGTCAAACTGATGAATTTAATAAAAGAAAAGAAAATAGACTAGACTAGAATAGAATAGAATAGAATAGACTAGACTAAAATAAAATAAAATAAAAATAGAATAGAATAGAATAGAATAGAATAGAATAGAATAGAATAGAATAGAATAGAACAGAACAGAATAGAATAGAATAGAATACAATAGAATAGAATACAATAGAATACAATACAACACAATAGGATAGAGCAGAACAGAATAGAGTAAAATAGAATGTAATTCCCAGAACAATGACATTGTAATCTTTATATTGATATCTTGTACTGCTACGTTTCTGGATGGAGAGGTTGAAGAGGAGGCTGACCCCTGATGCCCGTCAGTCGATCAAATACAGTATGAGTGAGTTATTTTAGTGAAAAGACTTGCTGCAGATAAGCTCATGCTCAGACTTCCTCCGTCATCACACACAAACCACAGAGTCAACCACATAGGTGAGCCAAACAGAAAGTGACACTGACAGCAGCTTGACAAACTCCTGAAGACACGGACTTTACTTTGTCCAGCAGTGACGATGAAGAGGCTCATATGTGACTCTGATACAGATGTAGCAGTCACTGCTTTAAGTCTGGACAAAGATCTGCCCTGGAAGTTGTACTTCCACACAGGAGTTGCCAACAGAACTAGATGACCTCAGGTGACCTCAGCTCTTGGCATCAGTCTGTGTTCAGCCCTGATTGGACTGATGCTGTTCATCATTTGCAGGTTGTGACTCTGCACGAGCTTTTCACAGAAAAGGGGGAAATAGTTTTGTAATGTTGCTTGTGATCTGCATTCACAGATTTGTGAAGAAAGTTTGAGCTGGATCACCTTTCAAATACTTGTATGTGAACTTGTATCTTTGATGTATGGCCAATCGTCTGCAAGAAATGTAAACAAGGCATTCAATTCAATGTTATTGATGTAGCCCAATATCACGAAGAAATGTGCCTCACTGGGCTCATTGTGTGTGTTATCTTCGTACAGATGTTCTAGTTTCTCTAAGGGAGCCCATCAGTGCTGTATAATACCCGTTCCTTCCATGCAGCCGCGGTGTTAAAGAAATTAGACAATCCGATTGTAGTAGGTGTGAGCGTCCTACAGACTCCTTTCACCTGTACCTTCACCTGTTCATCCAACATTGGCACTCAGTCAGCCAGGGTGTACATCCTACTAATGAGCAGACATATGTCAAACAATTTACCCTGTTAATAAATTAACTCTTCTGATTCCTAAAATTTGAAACATTTCTGGAAATAAGAAAAGAAAATCGACCAATGGCATAAAAAATGGTCTTTAAAAGGATTCCTATTTTAAGAAAATATTATAGTCAGTAAGATGTTTTCTCAAACTAATGACAGCATTTTTTGACATAAAGGTCTTCCTACTCTCTTAAAATTCATTTTTTACAGAGTGAAACATAAATTTGAGCAGGGTGGTCACAGGATCTGATTCGGGTTGGAGGCTTTGGCTTGTTGTGTTGAGCAACTGACTAACAATCAGCAGGTTGTAATCATAGTCTGATCTTTTCTTTGTGTCCCTGAACAAACAACTAAACTTGTGATGTAACTAACATGTTATTTGCTGTGAAAAATGATCTGCTATTCCTGCATTTCACTCAGTGGCTATTGCTTTTCTTTTTGGGATGTTTTTGTTTTCCATACGTTATTGGTGTATAAATGTCAGGATTCTGTGATCTGGTTTCTCCATGTTCTGTTTTCTCTGTCAGTCTCACCATGTTCAGGTTAATCATCCACAGCTGTCTTCATTTAGTTCATCAACCTCAATGGATTTATTGTCAGGTCATCTGTTCTGTTCTGCTATATCTCCAGTTTGTTCTCTCATGGTTTTGTCATGTTTAAGTTTATTTAGTAAATGTTTAAGTTTCCTCCACCGAGTCTTGTCTGTTTGGGTCCTTCACCAGCATTCATGACAGTAACAGTGTTCCCCAGCAGTGCTTGTTCAGGCCACAGACCGGTTTATATTTGACAATATTTAGTCCAAATGGGACACAAAGTGGCATTTTTAAGCTTTTAGAAAATCTACTTTCAAAATAAAATAATACTACAACAAATGTCTTTAAAAGAAGTCTAAAAATATAATTTCTTTTTACATATGATGAAGATTCAATAATGCAAAGTTGTTTTGTAGAAGTCGTTTCTGATTGGAGAAAATTCCGTAAAGGAAACATTAGGCCTACATTATATGATAGAATTCCATCTTAACACTCAATCCAGACTCCGATTATCTTTCAGGACAAAAAAAATCACATCTTGTCTTTGCATGAATCTTCATTCATTGGAGTTTTTTCAACAAATAGGAACATTTTCTGAGCTAAAGTTTCTGAACATAATTCAGCCTTGCTGTACGATAAATTTCACTTTTACAAGTTTTTACAAATCAGCAACTTTATTTATTTGTATCTTCATTCTCTTTGAGTTTTGTGATGAAGATTTTCTATGACATCAAAGTGGAGGCTAACAACCAGACGCTAGCTTCAGCTACGTCTAACTTCCAAAGTGTGATGGATAAATAAAACCGTCATAAAAGTGGTATTTTGTAAGTATAATATGAACCTGAATCCACGTGTCTGTAATTGTTTGTGTGTGAAACAGTCCAGAGTCTGTCACCACGTATTAGACAGAGCTGCTTCTGCGACATGACAACCGTCTCAATAATTACGGAAGAGGAGGAAGACTCCCAGTTTGGTCTGTAATCAGCATCTTTATTGTTCTTTGAGGTTGATAGCTCTTCTTCGGTTTCCTCACTGGTTCTTTTCTCCCAGAAGAAACTTTTTGCTACTAACTCAGCAGTCCAGGTAGCCATGCAGGTAGTAGCCACTTTAAGTCACATGACCACCCTGCTGTGAACAGAATCCAACAGTTTTCTAAAATAAAACTTCCTTCAGGATCAGAAGATAATCTTAAGCCTCGTTTCCACTGAGCGGTCCGGTACGTAGGAGCAGTTAATTCTAAGTCTAATTCCTCTCAGTTCAGCCTCGTTTCCACTGAGCCGTTTGTTTTCATGGTGCATGTGTGGTGTAGACCGCTACTCTGTCATTGAGTCACAAATAGAAAAGCAACAACAACGTCATGATCAATGATCAATATCTAAACAAGACACAATATGTAAGAAGGCACACTGCAGGTCTGTTAAAGGACGAAGGCTGGAGTCTGGATGAGCCTGTCAGTAATTATTGGAGGCAAAAGCGGTCTCTACATCAGGATAGTTGATATTTTTTGTGCAAAACACGGTTGGCTCCAGCAACCGAAGTAGAAAATTGCCAATCTAATCAGACATTTATACTGCTTACGCTGCACTTGTAACAATAGACCTCAGAAAATCCAAGTGCACTTCTCTTTGTGTAATTTGGCTTTGCCCTGAATTAAATAGCCAATTTTTTTCTATTACTTACAAGGGAAAATGTACCTGTAATTAGTGTCCTTTCACTTTCCCCAGGCTACCAGAGCCACATTAAAGCTGCATTATTATATGTCCCTATTATCCACCAGCTTTGCCTAACATGGACACACTTAGTCTTCCCAGAAAGACCAAACGAATCACAGTTGAAGGGGGAAAAATGAAACAATCACACCTCTGGGAACCTAGTTGTTCCAATAGTGTCTTTAATGTGCATGCTGTTAGATCTTTTTAAACTCATCACCCTCTCAACTTTTACCTTTTTTCTCCCACACTGGCTTTGTACCTTTTTCCTCCCATTTTATTCTGTAGCCTGACATCCGTCTTCATATTGCTGCTTGTTACTAAGTCAAATAAAAGGCTGCCGGTATTTTTAACACTTGGACAAAATTAAAAAAGCAAAAAATGATCAAAGGTTTTAATCATGTACAGTAGTGTGGTGTTTGGGAAGGTGCTGGTTCGAGTCCCGGCGGGGTCCTCACTGTGTTCTCCTTGTTCACGCCTGGGTTTTCTTCAGACATTCTGGTTTCCTCCCACATTCCAAAACAATTCTTCATAATTGGTGTCTCTAAATATTCCCTTGACATGAATGTGAGTCTCTGTGATGACCCGGCAAACCATAGAGGGTGTTTCCTGTTTTTGCCCATAAGTGGTGGGATAGGGCTCAGTAACCCCATCACCCCAAAGTAGATTTAGAGCACAAGTCAAGGCCCGGGGGCCAGATCCAGCTCGTCTAGTGTTTCGCTAGTATCCGGCCCTCCTGATCATTTCATTTTATTGTTATTAATGACTCGATGTTATCTTGCGCTCATTTCTAACTTGTAAAATTTTGACAAAACACATAATGGGCTTACACCACAGCATAACAGCACCCACTGCTTCACATCAGTGATTTGGCAGAGTTTTTATGCCGGATGCCCTTCCTGACACAACCCTGTACTTGAGGGGCACAGAGACCCAGTTAGGCAGCAGCGTCAAGGGTCTTGGCTAGCTTTTAATATTTTAAGCAATCAGATTCAGTGTTTTTAGCTATCAACTTCAATATTTTTAGCTATCAACTTCAGCATTTTTAGCTATCAACTTCAGCATTTTCAGCTATCAGCTTTAGCGTTTTCAGCTATCAATTTCAGCTTTGTCAGCTATCAGCTTCAGCATTTTCCACAATCAGCTTAATCATTTTTAGCTATCAACTTCAGCATTTTCAGCTATCAGATTCAGCATTTTTAGCTATCAACTTCAGCATTTTTAGCTATCAACTTCAGCATTTTCAGCTATCAGCTTTAGCGTTTTCAGCTGTCAATTTCAGCATCTTCAACTATCAGCTTCAGCATTTTCAGCTATCAACTTCAGCATTTTAGCTATCAACTTCAACATTTTTAGCTATCAACTTCAACATTTTTAGCTATCAACTTCAGCATGTTCAGCTATCAGCTTCAGCATTTTCAGCTATCAGCTTTAGCGTTTTCAGCTATCAATTTCAGCATCTTCAACTATCAGCTTCAGCATTTTCAGCTATCAACTTCAGCATTTTCAGCTATCAATTTCAGCATTTTTAGCTATTAACTTCAGCATTTTCAGCTATCAATTTCAGCCTCTTCAGTTATCATCTTCTGTGGCCAAATTCATCTTACAGCATTCACACTAGCATTATCACAGCTAATGCTACACATCTAGTTCATAATTAAGTTTAAAGTTACAGTTTTAAAGTTTTAAAAATGTAGTTTTAGAGTGTTTAAATGTTTATCTTGTTCGACCTGTGACCAAAGGTGTGTTTTGGATTTTGGCCCGTTGTGTGATTGAGTTTGACACTCCTGATTTAGAGGGTCAGATGATGGGTGGATGTCTGTGTTGCAGAACAACCTCTATACCTGTGGATCTGCTTTGGTTTCATTCTTCTCTGCAAACCTCAATCCCATAAAATTCGTTTCTAAAGCCTAGACCTGGGAGAAGGCAACCCCGGGCTCACACGGCTAGCGTTACAGCTCTGATGCGAGCGCCGCAGTCTTTACGTAACTTTAAAAGTGCGAGAGGAAATCGCACAGCGGGCGTTCACGACCTACGTCTGCAGTCAGGCCTCTGCTGCAAATCTGTTTCGTTTGGTTCAAATTTCGCCGGACAACGCTGCTGAACCGCAGCAAACAAAGGGGGGTTTAGTGTGAACATATGACAGTGTGGAGTTTTACAAGGTCGGCAGCCAACCAGGAGCTAATATGACCCATCAGCTGTAGCTAGACCCCTCCTGCATCACACCTTAGCTGTAACGCCAGCCCTCTGAGCCCGGGGTTAGTCACATGCACCCCCGTACGAGGGTTGACTCGTAGATCGTAGAGAGGAGTGGCTGCATCTTAAAGGGAGGGAATCTGTGTCTTACATGAGGCTGTGACAACCACCTTAAGGGACGTTAGGAAATGGAACAAACCATTGTCCTGCATCTGATAAATGTAGCGTAGAATATTTGTAAGTATAGTGTAAGTTTCAAACACTTCTGACGAACAGGTGATGCTGTTGTATGGTGTCCTGAAGCCGTACACTAGTTGTTAGTGAAGTGCACCCACTGGGTCCTTTTTGACATTAGATCTTGTTTAACGACCCACTCTGATCACCTTCTGATCGCAATTAAAGCATTGCCCAGTGGTCTTTTCATTGTGATTATATTGTTTACAGCCAAAATAAAAACAAAAAAAAAACTGTGTCGTTTTCTAAAACATAGTTTCTGCAGAGCTGCAGGAGTTCATTAGAAATTCACCTCTGAGTTGTAGGTAGGACAGTAGGAGAGGGATAAGCATGCCCACTTCCCATCATCCATCTGTTTATGTGCTCTTCTGCTAGCTTACAGCCCCTCACATCCTCAACTTCAAAACAGGAGTTATCCAGCCGTACAGATTTGATCCAGATCCAGCTCAGATGAGGAAAACAAAGACGTTCATGGGTCTATTTGTCTGGAAGTGGATGATCAGAATGGAGCCGAGCAGGGAGACTGTGGCTCCACCCAGCATATTTTCTTTGTCACAATCTTTTTCAAACATCATTTTTTGTCTGCTCCAGATTTACAATTTGAATAAAGAAACACTCAGAAATGCCGTTTTAATCTTCATTTATGAGTACTCTACCATCCGAAAAATGCCACAAGAACATGATTTTGAAACACAACACCAAAGCATTATTTTCCTGTAAGAGGTTAATATTATTTTCTTGACTTTACTGTCAACATGTTTGGGAACTGAACATGCATTTGTGGGTTTAAGGTCAGCTTCTTCTGTTCTACCACGTCTCCCCCTACCTGCCTTTCGATTTTCTTCTACCCCCACCTCCTAAATCATTTCACACTGCTGCCAAAGCTCACCTACGCAGACTTTTTCCACGCTCACCTCCAACAGCCAAGACAAGAGGTGCCTGAGGCGTCCCGATGCACGTGTTACCAGAGTTTACCCATCTGTTTAGCCTTGGTTTGCAGGTTCCCTCAGACAAATCTCCTTCCTTTTCTACAACTTATTTAGTCTTCGCACACATACCTGCAACTAGATACACGGTTGGCAACAATATGTCTTTTTTTCTGTACGTGTTTACGGTGGGAAGCTTTATCTGTGTGGGTGTCAAAGTGTTCTGAGGGGATCATTGTACCAGAAGTGCACACACAGGGGGCCGATGGGATTTCAGCCTATTGATGCTGTGTAATTGGGAGCATGACCAGCGCTGTAGCATCTAGAATGCTATATGTCAGTCTGACTGCTTTTAGTGCCTCCCCTTCTCCCTTTCTCTCTCCTTTAAATGCACACACTCTTTCATCTCTGCCTATTGCTTTAGGTCGCCCATTATCACCTCCTACTCCGTCCACGTGTCTCTCTTGAATAGAAATGGGAGCTCATTCTTTTCACGGCTAAGCTTCCTCAACGTTGAGTTAGAGGCGCTGCTGAATGCACGAGGCTCAGACCCGTCACCCTGACCCGACCTGGCCCCGAAGTCAAGGAAAACAGCTCTTTGTATTGGCTTGTAGAGGGATGTGAAGTTTCTCCCACTCGTCCACGCCGAGGGACCTTGACTTTGACCCCCGTTGTATCAGGCATCTCCCCAAAAAACAGGAGCTGTGAATGCAGAATAGAAGCCATTAAAATGGAAGCTGATAGCGGTCACCAAAAAGGCCAAATCGTCTGACAACAGCTTCTCCCACGAGATGTTTGATGGTTTTGTCCGTTAGTTTAGCAGAAAAGTCTTGAGAAGTAGAAAAAGTTGATCTCTCTGACAGAGCTTTGCAAAGTTCGCCAGTTGACTCACTGAGAAAAGTCGCTCTCTTCCTCTTGTGGCTCAAGCTGCGTTCACACTGCTCTGCGTGATGCGTTTGAGAGGCCCCTTCCAATGGAGAGTCGATTTAAATGTGCATTTAAAACTCACGTTTTCAGACTCAACGTACAAAATGCACAGCTATTGTATGACAGTCGGACCAGGCCGAATTTGGACTCAGATTTGGTACAGAAGTTCCAACCATTTGAAAATTAATCATAAAGGAGAAATAAATAGTTGTGGTTTGTGCATATGGCATCAAGTCTTTCTGGAACAGAGCTGTGATGCTACGTTCACATCAGGCTCAGAAACTTACCCCTTTCTATCGCTGCGTTTCCATTAACTCTGAAATTTTGTGAATTGAATTTTCTAAAATAAATTCTCTTAATGGAAGCACATGATTTAATGGAAACAGTGTCATTGTGAAACTGTGTTTTTTCAGCATTTCTAGAATTTCGATAGTTTTGCGCATATGTGTAATGGAAACACAGAAAAGTCTGTGAGTACATGAATATGCGTTCAGGCATAACTAAGCAAGTTACTATTTCTATTTTCAGATCTAGGTACAGAACACATGGACATTGAATGCACGTTAAAAGTTAATCTAGTTTGAACTTATACCAGTCAGGGACTTGGATTTAATAATGATGTATGAATGGTATCCTTTTAGCTGACTGAAGTGCCAACACACAGCAAACCTTTGAAAATGGATCATGAAGGAGAAATGAATGATTGTTGTTTGTGTCCTGCTGGAATTCCATGACACCAAGGTTGTGTCTGAATCCCCCTAATCCCTAACTACTAAAAAACTATCTAGTTTCCTGGATTCACGATGCTCACTACTTTTTTCCAAATGCCTGGTATGACGTCACAATGTCACAAAGTCAAAATCAAATCACCACAAACATTTCAGGACATTTATTTATGACTCCACTCTGTTCTGATGGTGAAAATGTGGACAGTTTATTTAAATACATTTAAACGCGTTTTTTTGTTCTAAATTGTTTGACTGCAATGCATTGTGCTAGTGAGCATCGATGCACGCTAGTCTTTCGCAAAGACTTCTGGGACATTTCCAGTGCTCTTGTTTTTTTGGAATTAGTAGATTCAGACAGCACTAGAAAATGGTGAACACACTATAGTGAGTAGGGGGAATCGGACACAGCCCGAGTCTTAATGTATTGGAATAGAGCAGAGACAAAAAGTCTGGAGCAACATTCATGAGATTTTTACCGCTTCAACATTTCTCACCAAAACTGTAGGCGGCGGACATGCCACCTACCAAACAGTAAACAGCAGAAAAAGAAGTAGAAGTGCCTCCCTGCTCGTCCAGTGTGAACAACATGGGCTAAATGGTCGGGTTCAAGAACCTAAATGTGCTATTTGACTGGTGTGTACGAAGCTTCACGTGTTTTACTATCTAACTTCGATCCGCCACCTTCTGCAGCAGAACTATCGGCCTGCGGAGTGCTGGATCACTCTTTAATGGCCTTTATTGAGATTCGTAAAACATGCAGGAACTTTGAGAAAAAAGGGGGGGTCATGAAAAGCAAAGAGAGAGAACTAAGAGGGAGGGAGCAGGCGTGAGAGAGAAAGCAGCGCCGCCCGCCACCAAGCTGACAGTGAGCACGCTTGACATTTGGCCCCTTGTAATTAGGGAAGTGCCAGATTCGGTCCCACTAAAGCTCAGCTCAGAATCCTTCTCCTCGACCGTGTTTGCTCTGCAGTGTCCGAACCGCTTAAGCCCTCCTCTGTGCTTTTTTTTATCCCCCTCCTTGTGCCCCCCCCCAGTAATATCGCAGCCAAAATTACATTACAGTTTTGCGCTTGCCTCCCCCTTAATTGCTTGCCCTCCAAACACAATCTGCTTTGGCAATACATAAGATGGTATGTGAGTTAACAGCGACAGTGAGTTGGCAGTGAGGCAGCTGAGCGGCGGCGGCGGTGGCGAGAAAAGGGAGCACTAAGACGGGGAGATAAATCGTGGAGGAGAGGCGGAGAGAGCTGATCACACACAGACAAGCTGGGGAGCCGCAGACAGATGCCACGAGAGCGCGGCTGTCATCCACACAGCCAGGAGAGAGGGAAGAGGAGGGAGAGAAAGAAAGGCTCCGGTGACGGGAAATGAGATGGAAACAAACGGGAAGGATCCCAGCAAAGGAGTACACAACGAGGCTTGGAGAAGTGAAGGGAAGAGTTAAGTAACAGAAACAGAATTTCAAGTAGAACTCGCTTTTTGATCAATCCACTTTTTCATCTGCTGCACATATTTTTCACACTAGTACCAAGTTAGTTTAGATTTCATAATAAGAATAGAGCATTTATTAAAATGGCCACTGAAATGGGTCAAATATCTTCAGTTAAAAACAAAGTGGACTAAACTAACATAAATACATTAACGCCACAGTGTTTTAACTCTCTGTCTTATGGATAAAATATTTTGAATTTTTTGGATTTATTTTTAATTTGAATTGAATTAGAAATCCCGTTTTGCCGAGGGCGCCATGCAGCCCATAGACTGTCATGGAGTCAGGAAAGTGACCGTAAAGTAAATCTCATTTTGGTTCAATTTTAGAAGGAAAAAATGTGATCATCACAAACATAAGACTTAGGTCGTGGTATAAATGTTTTTGAGCAAAGTGCAACAAATGACCAAAACTTCAAAATGTTCTATAAAAAAATACATTATGTTATGTGAAACACAACGCACACCTGATGCATGGTTTATCGCTGCTGTGCAGGTCCCAACACAGGAACAGTCTTTGTGTTGTGCAGACATGTATGGAGTTGAAATGTGCTCCACAGAATTTGAATCCTGACATCGATGGTCTGGTGAAGGCCCTCGAGGTTCAGGAGGAGGTTAACTCCAAATTCTTATGTTGACAAATATTTGCAAGTTTAAATTAGCTGAATTTTTAATGACTTTCACATTGATATTTCAGGTGGGGTGTTTCGTTTTTTTCCATAGCCCCCTCTTGAGTTTACTGTCAGGATTGTCTCAATGATCAAGTTTGTATTAAATTGAATAAACTCTTTTTTTTGTGAAATGCATTTTATTTAAAATCCATTGGTAAAAACACCAATACCATTACCATTGGTAATGTAAAAACAAAATTGCTCCATTGGTTGAGGGATTTTTTAAAAACAAAGCTACAGATAAAAAGTTGACCGTAGGACCATTGGTTATTATGTTTCTGGTCCAGCCCACTACAGATCAGACGGGTCAATGTGACCCCGATCCAAAATGAGTTTGACACCCTGATGTATACAGTAAATGTCTTTGAAGTGAGTCTATTATTTTAGAGGCTGTAATGGCTGAAGGAGTCCTGCTAGCAGAAAGCAATTTCAAAAATATTTGTAGGAAAGTAAATCTGAGCTTTTGTGATAATGGACAAGTTATTACAACATCAGATACATTTGTGATTAGAGCCTCCGATGTGATTCTGACAAATGTCATCAAAAATAAATCCCAGCCCATGAAAACAGATCAAAAGTACGACCTTTAATGTGAGAGGGATTTAAACAGTCATTTGCAAAAGATTTTCCGGGCAGCAACATGACCACAAACATCCCACAGTATCAAGATGTTGTCAAATTTGGGAACCATAATTGATAGAAGTCCAGCAAATTCTGTGATCAAAGCAGATGTGGATTTAAGGGAGAGAAGGATTAAAAAATTGGATTTCCCAAAAAAACAGCAAAAATGAAAATAAATAAATAAATAAACGTGTTAAAGGTGGAGAAAGACTCAAAACTGAAAGGTCAGTGTTTTCAACAACAGCTGGACAGTTAATCTGAGCCCGTTCAAAAATATACATTTATGACAGCTATATTACCAGGAAATGAGCAAAGAGGAAGGGAATGGAAACATTATGGGATTATTTCTGGAAAAAATAAACGTTTCCATTCAAATGATGTATATTGCCCTTAACTGACCACTGGTGACAATGTAAAAGGTCTAAATCAGGGATGTCAAACAACAAAATCATCAAATCACACAAAGGACCAAAATCCAAAACACACAGCAGGTCGAACAGGACAAATATTTATTCAACACATTTTAACTACGACTTCAAAACTCTAAAGACATAACTATTTGACATAACCATACGTAAAAAGAGGCAGGAGTTAATCAATTTAAACCTTAAATGAATTTCAATATTTTACTCTCCATGAAGTTAGAAATAAATTTGATTTTAAAAGAAAAAAATCACTCGTAAATCACTATTTACGTTTATGTCATTTTATATTAAAAAATATGTACTTATAAACAACTCAAAGATTTTGATCTTCATAGAATATATCCTGTTAAAATGATCCAAATCTCAACAAACAAAGCCTGGAAATAAAAATAAAATGTGCTTTTTTAGCACAAACAAAACACTGTTTTCTTTGCTCTTCAGTTGTCTGGCTGTTGTCCTCTGTTTTGTTCGTAGATATTTTATCTGGTTATGTTTATGCACCATGAGGGAGAGAATGATGACGTCTTTGTGATGTAAAACACTGAGTGTCCCCAACAGAAATCCACAGATCATTAGAACTGATCTCTCAGCCTCCAGTCGTAGTGTCGCTTCATTATGGGTCCATTAATGATGAATCAATGAAGGAATGAATCAATGAAGGAATAAATGAAATGGTTTATTTCAAGCAGTCAGGTCACAATACATAAAATAACATCTTACATTATCAATCACAAGTAGATCGCTTGAAAGGTAGTAGAAGGAAGTGAACTTATATAATCCCATATTATATAATCGACCATACCATACCATGAATTATCAATATCCGGTTCAGGACTTAACATCAAATATTTATGCTGTACAATAACAGATTCAGGTTATAAAGGATCATTAATATCAGTGATGTGATTACATTTCAAACATCCACAGACGAGTCATTTATATTTATCAGTAAATAAACCCACTTGGCATTCCACGGTCTCGTTAGCATCTCCAACAGCTGCGTTAGCATCCGTGCTAACGTTGGTTATATGTTAGCATTCATAAGGAGCAGTGGAGTTAGCGTAGCCTAAATTTCGGCTAACTTTAAGCTCCGTCAAGCCGGCTTCTAGATTTTTCTTCAGTGACATGTTCAACTCTCCTTGTTGCAGGATTACTGCTGTTTTGCCGTAAAAGTCTCTTGAAAAGACGAAGAGTTGAAGACACGCGTCTGCTAGCTTGTGAACCGGAACCAGAATCCAGTTATATATATAAAATGATCTGGTGGGCCGTATGTGATCACCTGGAGGTCCAGATCCGGCTCCTGGCCTTGTTTTTGACACATGTGGCCTAAGGAGTTATTTGTGAGATATGGTTTAAGTTATTTTCTGAAAGTTTTTTAGTATGAAGTTTAAAGTTAGGGCCTGGTGGTTTTGGGTTTTCATCGTTGCTGCCCTCAGACCCCCAACAAAACCCAAGACTGTTAAAAGGCAAACCGAGGAGTTTATGTGTCCCCGTCTAACAGATATGTTAGGATCAATCAAACCAGTCAGATGTTGATGCCCCAGACTGGTTATGATAGGAACAAAAAAAACAAGTTCATTTTGCCCAACCGCCTTCAAGACGTTTTTGATGCACAATGTCAAAGAGCTCAACGTTCTGATGATGAGCAACAAGATTCACAGTCCTGACATCGCCCAGAAACAGGAAGTTGATTGTGGAGATCAGCTGTGACACAGAGGTAGAGCGGTTGACCTCTGATCAGAAGATTGCAGGTTTGATTCCCACCTTTGCCATGTGTCGAAGCGTTCTTGGGGAAGACGCTGAACCCCACATTGCCTCTGGTGGGAGGTTGGCACCAGTGTGTAGCAGCGGAGCCGCCATACGTGTGTGAAAGTGTGAATGTGAATGTGAAGCGCTTTGGGCCTTCAAGGAAGGTAGAAAAGTGTGATACAAGTATACGCCATTTACCATTATGAGACAGGGCCTCAGTAAGTTGATGTAAGATCATTCTGGCATGGTCCTTTTATTGCAGGTAAAATTAAATGATTTTATTTTTTCGTTAGTTTGCCAATTATAGTTCTATATAATTGATTGGCTATTATTCAACAAACTGCACTTATAACTTTACAAATGTCCAAAAACACGACCAAAAACCAGCTGTGCAGTCATAAACCTGTGCAACAGTTCACGGATCGGCTTCACACTTTTCCCACTATTCCATCCGTAGACCCCACTCATGAGGCTCTACCTGTCCTCTCAAAGGTGTGGTGCCAAGATATGCCCCCCCCCCCCCCTGAATTTGTATTGGTGGCACAACACACAGGGGAATATTACAACATCATAACTTCGCTGTGGCTAACTCGGTTCGTTTTTTTCCTCTAGTGTGCATTAATTTAAGCTGCCTGTTCATGAAGGCTGATGCAGAAAGTAATGTATGTTGTGTACAACTACAAAGTTTTATTGGAAAAAAATGGCAGTATTTATACAGGTGGGGGGAGGGGCCTCTTTCTTTAGGACGCCACAAGGAAAAACAGCTCACTGCAAAAAGAAATTGTCATGTAACTCGATTATTTTTTCCCAAATCAAAAAAGATACAAACAGATGAAAGATTAAGCACGTATTGTTGTCACCCTCCTGTCTTTACCTCCATGTGTCAACTGAGGCACACATACCCCACGCATCCCAAACCCTGACCAAACAGTCAGAAAGTTACGGTAGTTGAGAGAATGTCAGCCCTGGAGCTAAAGCTCCAGTGTTAAAGGGTTAAAGCTGTGTGTAAAGTAAGCCATGGGGTTGTTCTTTGGTCAAAACTTAAAAACTGCAGGCAGATAAAGAGAAAAATTGTGTTCAAACTTTGGTTTCTAAACAACAGGGAAATTAAATCCCTTCATATTTCTGTTATTTACAAATTAGCTTCAAATTACCGAATTACCACATAAATGGAGTCTGGTCAAGGTTGTTCTGCTGTTTATCCCGTCTCTGAGCGATTAAATCTAGAGGAATATGAGGGCCACAACTTCGATTACATGTCAGTCGGGGTTTGCATGAAGTCAAGCCTCATGGTGGTCCGGTGATCACTACATCCAACCAGAGGAAAGCTTACCAAGAGAGAGTTGCTTTGAAAAGTCGCCTGGAGAAAGATTTTTTACAAAAACTAGAGTATCTACATCAGTTTCAGAAACTAATGGCCCTTTCAACCAAAAGTGATTATTGCACAGCTGCATTCTGAGGAACCTTTTCACTTTAATAGCTGCCATTGCTTGGTGGGTTTGTGATGCGCGGCAGATCTGAATGGACTCGGTTCGCCCGTTTGATAGATGAAGGGTCCGACGGCGAATACCACACATGATTAAGGAAAATATCTGTGGTTACATGTCCTTTTTAAACGGAGTCAAACAATTCTGTGCTAAACCCCAGAGGGAGGAAAGTTTGTGCATTTGAAGTGTTTGTTTTGTTTGGACCTTATTTATTTATGTATGTTCTTTTTCAGTTAGAATATAAAATACGAGAGGAAGAACAGGTGTAGGATGAAGACCAAGTCTTATAAATCCCTACCCCATTCTTATTATTTCATATGATACAAACAGATGAATAAATTACTGGATATAATCAAAACAAACACAAAATGAAAACCCGTAATAAAAAAATAATACAAACAGGAACACAATATCTACATCATGCTGCATACAAATCAATCATTTTGTTTTTACATTTTAACTTAAAGCAAACAATATTCAAACACTTGTTCAGCTCATTATCCAAGGAATTCCATGTTTTAACCCCAGCGAAGGAAATAGACATTTGTTTAAGTGTAGTTTTTACTTTAGGTGCTTTAAAGTCATAATTTCTTTTACTATTTCCTTCATTTAGAACTAAAAGATTTTAAAAACTACATGGCAACAAAAAAATGTTGCGAGAGTGTCTGCAAGAAACATACATCTTTAAATGATAGTATTCTTGATTGTGTGCTCATGTAGGGAGTCATATAAATTATTCATAATGATTTTTTTACAAAATTATTGAAGGTTCCAGGAATGACTCATGAGAATTATCTAAGACTTCTAAACAATATGAAAAATATGGTAAAATCAAGGAGAAATACAAAATATGCTTAGCTTTGTAAGTAAACAAATATTTAGCTTTGTTAAAAACTGCAAGATTTTTACTTAATTTCTAAGCAATATGATGCTCCCATTTGAAATATTCACTAACAATAATCCCAAGAAATCTAAATTCATGAACTCTTTCTGTATTAACACCATTCCATTTCAACTTAAGATTTGAAGTGTTTTTTTTTTTGTTACTGAACAACATAAACTTTGTTTTGTTTGAATTCAGAGAGAGTTTGTTTCTATTAAACCATTACTCAAGTAAAATAATTTCTTGCTCAATAGTAGAAATGAATGTATCCAAGTTTTTCCACCACAAAAATACATTTGTGTTGTCTGCAAACAGTTTGGACACATCACAAAGATCATCTATGAGTAAAATAAAAAATGTTGGTCCCTGGAGCCTTGTGGAATACCACAATGTATTTTTTGGTGTTTTGATCCTGCATATTCCACATGATGATTGTCTAAGTAACTCATCACCCACTGTAATGCAACACCTCTAACACCATGAGACTGAAGTTTGGCAAACAGAATGTTGTGATCAGTTGTGTCAAAGGCCTTCTTTAAATCAGTGAAAACACCACTTGTATGAGTTTTATTGTCAAATTGTGTCATAATATCTTCATTTTCTTTAATGCTACTGAACGATTATCTCGAAAACCTTACTGATTGTTATTTAAAAGAGAATTTTTTTACATGAAATTATCCAACTTTTCAGCAAACATTTTGTTCAGAATTTTAGAAAACTGAGAGAAATAAGGAAATGGGCCAATAATTATTAATGTTGTGCTCCAGATTTGAATAAAGGTCATATTTTTGCTCTTCATCTCATCAGGAGTGTCACCTGAATTAAATGAAAGATTAATAACATACATCAGTGGCGTGACAATGCAGTCTATCGTTTTTTCTTACAATATTCATGTCTAAACCATCACTGTCACACTGTTTTTTTACTGATAATTGTTGAAACAATGTTTATTACTCAGCTTCACTGACATCTCCAAGAAAGAGAGAATGACTCATTTTACTTTCATATTTCTGCCTTGATTCTTTAATGTTGACTTGAACGTATTGACCAACATTAGGTCCTAAAAATGGGAATTCAATTCTTCTGCCATTTATGTTTGATTGATTTCTTTGTTTAATTCAATTGTTTCATTGTTTAATATAGATATAATGGTTGTTGAGTTGTTCTTTTATTTCCCAAAACATCACGCAGGACTTTCCAAGTCCCTTTAATATCGCCTTTGCTTAAAGTTAATTGATTTGAGTAATAATCTACATAAAAACATCTGTTTTGTTTTATTGAATTGTTTGGGGATCATTTCTGATATTCCCCTCAAGAATGACAAAATAAAGCTTGACGTGCTCCGTCTAAACTGCCCAAAGTTTACTCAACCCAAATCAACAAGGTTGACGTCACTATGTCAAAGCACAGTACGTTTTGAAGGATTTTCTTTTCCTATTAAACTATTTTTATACCGATTTTATTTTATACATCTTTAAAACATTGTTTAATCATTCCTTTCTTGTTACTCATTTTTTCAATTACTTGTTATAATCTTTTTAAGGTTTTCTAAGAAATGTTCAAGTCAGTGGCAGAAGGAGAACTGTGGGACGGGAAGCTTTGGATCAATGGTTTTGGTCCAAAGTTGACTTTGGTGTCTAATGGTATCTAATGACCTGTAGGTGAGCATGCGGGCAACACCCCTAAAGGTCTGAACATTTTAGTAAGTTTCATTTTTGGTGTCAAAGATCTGTTTTTGATCAGTGCAATGAAAAATAGTAAAAAATGAAATATAAAACCATTAAACAACACAGAGATATATTCTTCTTTCCTTCGGGTGAACACATTCAAACCCAGAAGATACGGATAAATGTTATCAGCAGCTACAGTGTCACATCAGTGAGTCACGCTGTATCACATCCACTTTTCAGATTTCTTCAACACAAGTTAATTCCCTTAAATCTCACACACAAGAGAAACCCCCCACCCCCCACCCCCCAAAAAAACCTCCACTTCAAACGAAGTTTAAACAAAGTTTCCCGCATTTCCTGACACTTTGGCGCTGAGAGAGCCCGTCACAAAGCGTCAGCTAATCTGGGAGATGGCAAAGAGGGGACATGGGTTTGACAGGGGCTCTCTCCCTCCATAAGCCTGCCATTAACACTAATCCCTCTGGGTGACGAGCAGAGGAGGGGGCAGCGGCGAGCGGAGAGGAACATGGCAGCCTGTAAATATCAATAACAAATAGGAAATGCAGTGGCGGGAGCCCCCACCAACCCGCTTCACCACCGCCAATGCACACGCATGCCAGCCCAGTTTGGCCCCCACGTATTTATCCTTTATCTTGCAGGGATTGAGTTGAAGTTAATCTCGCCAGCCGCTGTGACAGTCAATTAGCAAAGAAGAATGTGGCTGGACTCTAGATGCACCAAAGTGACTGTGGGGGGGTTGTGAGGTGCGTTGGTGTGTGAGTGCTCAGGGGTGTGTGTGTCTGTGGAGAGATGTTCCATGACAACTATCTCAGTGTCCGCCCCCCTGGAGAGCAGATGGGACATGAGCCTGCCAATGAGACAAGAAGAAAAAAGTGGTGTGTGTGTGTGTGTGCGTCTGGGAGTGTGTGTCAATCATGCATATGCACGCACACATGCATCACAGCACTTGTGTGTGTTTTGGCTGCTTTTGGGGGACTTCAGTGCACAGGAAAACAGTAGTTGCACAGTTTTTACAGCCACAGTCTGGTGAGTCGATCAGGGCACGTATTCTGAAAGTGCCGCTTTGTTTGTAGTGTGTGGAAACAAAAAGAATCAAATAAAGAACATAGTTCCACAAATCAAAAGTAAAAGACAAAAACATCCAAGTAATTCATTCATAAAACCAACACATCCTCGTTCCTGAGTCCTCACATACTGAGGCACGGTTAAAGGACCCTCCGCGTCAGAACTTGACGTTGTGGGGGTTCTCTTCTCGTCAAAATGTGACGAGCTGGCTGGTCCAATTAAATCACGGCTCTCCAACCTCTGGGTCTGCTACCGGGACGCGGAGCGCGCCAGTATACCCGGTACCGGACAGGCAACGGTACCCTAACCCGGCACTGGACGCTCAACCGTCCCAGAACCAGCGGTTTCAGAACCCGACCCGCAGCAGTGCTGGGTCAAGGTTAGGGTATTGGCACCAGTCACAGACTGGACCCTTGATTGTTTGGACCCTGAATACAAACCCCCGAGGATCATCTTTTGGTCTCTTTCAGTCAGAAAAGCCATTCTTACTCTAGAGATATCTTTTCTTCATTGCAAGTTATTCAACCTATAAACCGACCAATCAGATGCCTCAGTAAAGCATGTCGCGCCCCGAGGCTCCCACAGCAACATTTGATTGACAGATTGAGGTGTGGGCTTCAAACAAGCTCAATCATGACAGTAGTTACCATTGAAAGACTCGGACCAATCACTGTCGTCTGGCTCTAAGATGCCAACATCCCTATTGAGGAAAGATGGTGACTGAATTGGCCTTATTTCACTGGAGCCGGAGGTAAGATATTTTCTGTGGGTGACGTCACACCTACTCAGTGCAGTTCTTTATAGACAGTCAATGGTTGACACTGAATCCAATTCACAGGTCAGGGGCATCCAGTTTCAACGTACAGTCAATACAGAGATGCAACAATAAGTCCTGCGGTGAGATTTGATTCCCTTAGATGTGACATGATTCTGCGGCATGATTGTGTGGTAGCATGGAGTGTTAAAGAATTTGACACGTGTTCTTTCCAGAGCTCAAATATTTGAACTTTGGTGAAGCTTTGTGTCGGGTAAACCGTGATGTGTTAGTGACTGGAACAGTGGCTGAAGTCCTAAAACCAATATGGAGGGACTGCAGATCATTGCTGTTAGTGTTTCTCCTGAACTTTAGGATTTTTCTTTAATCTGTAATCATTTGTTTATTGGATTTTGTCAAATGTCTTTAATAAAACAATAAATATGATTCAAATCCAATGCAATGAAAAGGAGTGCAGAGGGCGTCCAGGATGCACCGGTGAGGTTTATTTCAGCCTCTACCAACATTCAAACAAGCAACTCTTTATCCATGATCAATGTGAGCACAGTATTAAGAGAACTTATTGGCTGTATAGGAGACATGGACTTAGTCAGAGTGATGTCATCTATAGAAAATGGCTGAATTCAATTCAGTAACCCTTTTTTGGGATATGCCATGTTGGAACCAAATGATCTCAATCAGCAGTTATTGATCCAAGTCAGACTGAGTCCACGTTTCTATGGTGACCACTCTCACCAATCAGGAGTCAGCTCTTTGAAAGTCCACACCCCTTCCTCTTGAGAGCTCTGGAAAGTCTGTCAAGCACTTTGAACATGTGACGTGAGGTCACATACTTTCATTGAGGGATCTGATTGGTCAGTTCATAACTTGAAAATATATTAAATAAACTAGAATTATGGAGAATATGTTAAAAACGTATCAGAGCCAGAATGGTTATTAATAGCTGTTCATTTCTCTATAGAAGTCTCTGGGATTTTGGCGTCTTGAAACTAGCAAGTACTTCCTGTTTGGGACGCCAGGGGGAGTCAGTCCAGTTCTTTATACAGTCAATGGGAAAACCACAACCATGAGAATGTCCATAAAGCTAATCAAGCTCTGATCTTTCATTGAGTTGTTGGACATTTCTTGCACTTTCTAACAAACCAAATCTAAATTAATCTAAAGTTTGCCTTAATGACTTAAGAGAAATTCAAGTCAACTTGAACTTTTTTTTCTTTTTACCTCTATTCACCTTAAGTAATACAGAACAAAGAAAATGAATTCAATGGACTCAACGGGGACTTCATGACCATATTTTATGCAAGTCAAGAAAACATTCAATGAAAAGAAAAATACATTAAAAACAATCAAGTATCAATTAGTAGTTGAGTTAAAATTGAGAAATTGCACCATATTTCTGGAAAAAATGTTTTAAAAGCATTTTGGATTAATTTTTAAAACTTTTTAGCAAAAGTCACTGCCATTTTCACAAAAGTTATAGAAATGAATACAAATTTTGAAAGAAAACCAGGACAAAAGTCAAAAGATTTATCGTGATCCACCATCTTCTGCAGTTTTAAATTGAACAAATGAAATATTATTAATAATTCAGACAAAACAGTTGAAACGCTCCAACGAGCCCTGAAATCTTCTTTAAACCAACTTTTGAGATCCATCAAACTGAGTCATCTTTGGAAATTCCTCAGAAAAAAAAGGATTTATTCTACAGTTGTTTATCTTTAGTTTACAAAAAAACAAGTAAATTTCAACTGTTTAGACCTAGAGGGGCAAGTTTTGGGCACCTGCCCAGGTGCCCCGAACCAGAATTAGCTGGTAAAAGGAGCTGCGGGGTGATCTGTGGTGCCTTTAATTCCTATCCCAGGGTAGCAAGGCTCTGCAGGCGAGCCCGGCGTTGTCCAAAAAACTGAGCCTGAATGAGCCCCGGGGACCGGCACGAATGCCAAGAATGTGTTCATGTGCTAATGCAATTATCTTCAAACCTATCAAGACCAGATTTAAGGCTTGTTCACTTATTTATGGGCTTTTTTTCTAAGTTATGCAGGCATAAACTTTGTGCTTAACTGCGCACACACAGAAACAGCTGCATAAGTCTTTGACCAAATGCACATCTGTTAGAGCAGCTTCATACCACCAAACGGCCTGTTGACAGCGAGTGAATCGACTGGAGCGCTCCCCGTGAGTTATCATGTACGGAAGGCTGCCGTGCTGCGAAGAGGACACATTTATTTATGCTTTACTCCTTCCCCCGTCTCTGCCATTCTCTCAGCCTTTCATCTGCTGCCTATTTAAAGTACACCGGCCTGCAAGTTAAATCCATTATACCTCTTGCCACTGAAATGCTGGTAGCCATTTCAAATAAACACTTTTCTTTAACCTCTAGTTTCCTGGGGTGGGGGGGTTCTGGGCACCTGACCCTGACGTCGTCTGGCACCTAATCGCTTCGTGTAATAGCCTCTCTTCTTTTGAATATAAGAGCAGCAGGTTATTTTGTACCTCAGACATGAACTGTTGTGATTGAAAGTCTGATTCAGAGGTCTGTGTTCTTTCCTGTGAGTCACTGTGTTTGTGTGTAGGCAGCAAACACAAAATAGACACTCTGATTTGGAAGAAAATAAGTATTTCTGGGCTTTTTTTGCCGTTTGATCGCTGAAATTGCTGCGTTGTGTGTGTCTGTTGAAGTTGCTTCTCAACAGGTAAGTGTGGGCATTTGGCGTTTTCAAAAGTCACCCATCGGCTGGGCCATCAAGGGACCAAAAGCCGGCCTTCAGAGTGGGACTGACTGCGTACACAGAAACTCCTCCAGCAGCCAAGTCCAAGCCAGACCCGAGCCAAGACTCTGTTTAGAGCTAGAAAAACACTTTGTTTACGCTCCAGGGCCCTTCACTGCTCAAACAGTAAAAGAGGGAAATCAACTTGTCCCTGGTTCCCTATAGCCACTGTTGCATCGTCAACAAGTCAGCATCTCGCACCCGACAGATGGGGTGAGCAGAACAGAGGCTGATTTTACCAAATGGACATCTGTGTTTCCTGGTGTCCAATCTACTGATCAAAGCTCACTGTCCGGGAAACAGACCCCCCCTCCAGTTACCGGTGGAAGGTGAAGGAGGCGGGGCTTAAGGGAAATAGATTGTTTATATCAGACACATGAATGAATGGACGTCTATGGTCATGTGATCCAATGGTTCGTACAAAACTCTTTTAAAGACCTATTCTGATGAAAGTCTCTTTCGGGTGTTTTTCACATGTTCCTGTGACGTTTTTGTGATTATGGAAGACATAAATAAATAAAAAAATAAAAGGCTTAAAGGGTAACCAAACAGGGAAGTTGGAGGCTGACTCCACCCACAGCTGAAATGTGAAAATACATCCAAAGGGGCGGAGCTAGGGAACATTACTGGAGCTGCAGATCATGATGTCAGACTTCTGAAACTTGCATGGTTTGACCAATCACAAAATTCAACTGTAATACCCGGATTCAGCCTGTAGAGGACAGCACACAGATGGTTTTTGAATGTATTTTCTAAAACTAAACAAGTTTATTTAAATTTGTCAAAAAGTAGGCAACTGACTTTTAAAGCCCAGTTTATAGAGACAAAAAAAGTTGATTTACGATTTGGTTACCCTGTAAAATTACATTTCTGAGTATTTCTTTATGAATAACTGAAGCTTTATTCATATATATATAAAGTGCTTCACAATAAAAAAAAGAAAGTTTAAACTTGGCAAATTAAAAAATTACAAAAAACAGCATGAAATTATAAAAGCAATAAGCAATAAACTACATAAAATATAAACAAGACTGCAATACAAGAAAAGAAGAGCATTCAAAACCATTCTATAAAGTGTGTTCTTAATTGACATTTAAAGCTGTTAAGGTCAGATATCATGAGCAGTTCTGCTGGAATGGAGTTCCATATCTGAGACCACGCTCACTCTGGTGTTTCTGTTATGACCTTTGGACACATCAAGCAAATATTGGTCCGCACACCGTAGAACTCTAGAATGGCTGTAGACAGTTAAAAGATCATTTAAATAGACTGGGGAAGACCATGAAGAGCCTTAAAAACAAACGGTAAAAGTTTGAACTGAATTCTAAAAGAGCAGGGAGCCAGTGAAGAGACCGGAGTACCAGAGTGGGGAAGGTTCCAGTTAACAGTCTGAACTGATCACAGTTTACTGATTCCTGGGTGACATTGAAGTACAGAAGTACTATACAGCACTGGTGAGTCGCTGGTGGAGGAAGACCAGGACTTTGAGGAGCTGATCTGGCTTCTTCTGTCAGGAATGATCTGCTCTGTTTTGGAGAAGCTTCTCTCAGCTTTCTGTCCAGTTGTGGAGGCAGTTCTGGGTGGAATTATGTTCCTGCAGACTCTACAGTCTTCCTTTGTATTTCCAATTAAAGTGAAATGGTTTCAGATTTTGCTTCTCGTCACTCGTTTTTACATTTTCGTGTTGATGTAGTTTCTTGTTGTTGCACTTGTTGCGCTCTCGCTGTCTTTTTCCTCGTACTCGGTTTATGTTTTGCTGCTGCACGTTTATCAGACCCTCTGATATGGAGGACCAGAAGGGACTAATTGAAATAAATATAAGCATTATTAAAATATTAAATACATGTGGAATTAATTATTGAAAATGGGCATTAATTATTTATTTTAAAATATTAAAATAGTAATTAAAGAGCACATTAAAATATGTCATGACATATTTAATTATTTTATGGTCCACTGTAGGCTAGAAGGAACAAATTGGAATAAATATATCAAACTTGAAATCATTAAGTACATGAATTAATTAAAATTTGAAATAAAAAAAACCTAAATAAAATTTTAAATTATTAAATACATGTTTAAGTAGATGGGGCATTAAGAGCACATTTAAATATTTTGTGACCTATTTAATTATTTCATGGTCGACTGTAGGCTAAAAAAATATTTTTAAATGAAATATATTTATTATGAATTATGAATGAATAATTTCATGATTTAATGAATCATTTTCTGGTCTGCTTTGCTGCATATCTCGACATTATCTGTCAAACTGTCCCATCAAACATCAAACTAAGAGGGCGGGCCTAACTCGGATTGTTGAGAGAATGTGAGAGCAGGATTTTCATCTCATGAAACTCAGGAGTTTGTACAGTGTTGTTTTCTGGAACCTGACACACACACACATGCTGTCAACATTGTATTGTTGAACACAGAACTTTAGTGAGGATCGCTCGGTCGACGCTCCTTCTAGTTCCACATGTGTAATAATAACATGCACTTTAACAGCTTAAATAAACTAAAATGCAGACTACATTAAATGACGTCATCACTTAAAAGAACAATAATAGTGGAAATTAAAATGCACAATGTATTTTTTTTTATTATTTTACATTGTATGTTAGATAATTTATTGTTATTGAGGCAGAATCTGAATGTTCAGCCCATTAATATTATATAATCATTGGTTTTTTACAGTGCTGGTAGCCAAATTTATATTTCCCCTCCTTTTTCTTCAAATTTAATGCAATTATCTGGGATAAACATTACTTTAGTAACATGCTCCACGTGTGTACCGCTGACACACAAACCTGTTGAAACAATAGCAGCGCTGATCGTCTCACTCGGACGGTCAGACGCTGCACACCTGCTAGACTCTGGTGTATTTTAGTGCGTGCTTGGACAGGTTTCTGGTTTTACCGCCCTTACAGCCATGTGACTGTTACATTAGAGAGAGCGCATGCTGACTGCAGCTACTTTGGAAAAACACAACCACACTTTGGACCTTTTTACCCACAGCCGCTCTGTAATTAGCGTACATGTGTCTGAGTGAGGGTGTGTGAGCAGCCCCCATCCTTTTGAACCTGAGCAGCAAAGGAAAAGCAGTGAAGAGAGAAAGACGGTCCGTCTAAAACACGTCAAAACAAAGTAGTACACACTATGGCCACGGTACTATTAACAAGACTGTTGAGGCTGAAACTTTAGTGTTAAGGCTGAAACGTTGCACCGGTTTCCAGGTCTTGACTAGTATATCCCTGTTCTACAGGTCATCCACTATCCACACACAAAGACTTGTGTATTTTTACAGTGTAGTTTGTGAAATACTAGTACTTAAACATTGCATTTTTGACTGAAACTACTGTGTAGGTTGCCAACTTTTAAGTTGAATAAAGTACCTTTGGTACATAATTCCAGGTCTTCACTATAATGTCCTTGTTTTACAGGTCACCCACTATCACTAAAACACAGATTTGTGTACCTTTACTATATCGTTTTCGAAATACTAGAAATTCAACTCTATATTTTGACTGAAAGTAAGGTATTTGTCAAATTTGAATTTGAATGAAGTGACTTTAGTGTATAACTCCAAACCTTGACTTGTTTTACTGGTTCTCCACTATTACCTCCCAAAGACTTGTGTATTTTTACGGTGTAGTTTGTGAAATACCAGAACTTAAACATAGCTGAAAATAAGGTGTCAGGTTCACCCCCGCCTCCTCCTTCAGCGAATGGCTGATGCCGGGCACCTGGGTTTCGTAGTTTTGAAGACTGCTCGGCATATCGGTCAGTTTGTCTTCTGGTTTCCACTAACAACCTAATGGCCAAACCGAGCGTCTAAATCAACAACTGGAGACTACTCTTCGCACACTGTGCAGTAGAGACCCCTCTTCCTGGTCCTAGAACATAATCTGGGCTGGATATACTCACAACACTCCACTACAGGTCTCTCTTCCCTCCAGGTCATGTACGGTTACCAGCCAAACCTCTTTGGACCAAAGGACGGAGAGGCTTCGGCTCCTCCTGCCATGGCTTCCTTTAGATTTTGTCACAGAGCTTGGGGAATGGCCAGACAAGTGCTCTTGTTGAAGGTGGCAGGGTACAAGAAGTATGCAGATAGGTGATATGCTGCTGCTCCCTGGTACTTGGTAGGAAAACAGGTGTGGTTGTCCTCCAAAGAGCTGCCGTTGAGTGTGGAGTTCCATAAGTTGTCCCAGGATTTGTGGGACCCTCTCCAATGTCCAAGGTTGTTGACTGCTGTGCTGCTTCATCTGCACAGGTCTCTTGGGGTATTGTCCGGAGGAGCATTCCTGGATGCCTGTTTGGTTTATACTGGATCTGGACTGCTTTCCATCGTGGCCAAAATGACCAACCTGGTGGATCACCTGGAGGTGATGGTTAAGAAGGGGGTACTGTCAGGAACCAGCAGCAATTAGCTGATGCAGAGCACCTGGGTGCTCTTCTATTCAAGACACTTCCACACCTCTCTCAGTACCAGATTGTGGTCATTTCTCCCTGTCATCCAGAGTATTTGTTACGCCTTACGCCTCGTCTCAACCCTGCTCACGTCTTTGCCCTTTGGTGCCTCTGCTTCATCCTAACTGCCCTCCGTGCCTCTGACTAACACTTTCGTTAGCTGATTTCTGCCTGCTGCTCTAGATCCCTCTGCCTTGCTAGTGAGACTGTTCCTGTCTCTTCTTTTTAGATGAACTGCTTCTGTTTGGATTACTGAATAGCGCCTGGTTTACACTGGATGTGGACGCACTGCAAAGCGGAGCAGAACGGAGGCCGCTTCCATTCAGCGCCCTGGTTAACCTTTGTCTGGTGTGAACTGAACTCTGATTATACAGAGGCATGAATATTGGCAAATATTCAGATTCAGAAAACTTTATTGGTCCCAGAGGGCAATTCATTCATTTATTCAATGAATTGCCCTCTGGGACCAATACATTTTTCTGAATCTGAATGTGCTTTTTAAAAAGGGACAATGCCCCCCCGGAGCTCCAGAAAACACGTCTGTCCGGCAGCCATATCACTTGCGCCCCCGAATCGTATTTCTACAGGGAACTAAAAACCTCTGAACCAACCTCAAACCCACCAAAATTATGTCTACAAGCTTAAAGTATTTTATGCCCACAAAGTCACAATAAATATTGGACAGGAAAGCCCCCTGTCGGGTCGAGGGGGAGGTCCCAACATCTTTACCTGATGTTTCATGCCGTTCAGTGGCGGTCCGGGATTTCATTCTCTGGAGTTGCAATTTTTTTTTTTCCCTGTAAATTGAAGTAATAACAGGATAATAACAGGAATATTCATATGATGCTAATTAATACCAGATTTAAGTGTATTGTCTTGTCAACAGATGACACCTTTTAACTGTGCCAACTGCCAAAGTCTGTAGAAAGAGAGAAAGATGTTGAAGATTTGTAGGAAAACGGTCATTTATTTAAGAGGAGCTGTTGGAGTTAACCGCCTCCCCTTCGCCGTGCGGCAAATTTACTGCTAAAGTGTAAAACGTGGCGTTTTTAATGGCCTAAACGCTGTTCTTTATGTCCCCTTTCCTAGCGATTTATACTTCAGTGCTTCGCCTGTACGAAAATGTGTTCATAAGCTTGACGTCACATGTGGGAGGAGCTACTGTCAAATGTTTTCAACCTGATCGCTACATGGAGCGGAGTCATTACAATGCAAGACATGGAGGATGATTACAACAGTGGCGTGCAGTGAAGGTTGTGGCTGGTGAGACACTGATTCTTTCAGAGCCACATCTACAAACAGATGAAAGGCCCATACGGGTCGTTCTAGAACTAGAGAACATTTCATTTACCACCCATCATATTTCAAATAATGCACACAACAAACGCTACAACATGTAGTTTCTGATTAAATGTACATATCTTCAGACCCAATCAACAGAAACTAAGAGCAAATAATGCTTGGAATAGTTTCAAAAATACCAAATCAGTCCGGCGTACCCCCCAAAATGACATTTTTCCCTCATCCCCCTCCTAAAGTCCAAAACTAAATTAAAGTTCAAATTATACTTAAAATTATTTTTTGTATCATTTTCATGAAACTCCTAACTGGGAACTGTTGTTTAAATAAACATTTTTAAAGAAAGTGTCTTTTCACACTTAATTACAGTTTCCATGACCGGACAGACCGGAGGAAGTGGTTAAGGTTAGGATTGATGAAGGTTAGGATAACGGTTTGGGCTAAACCATCAAACGGTTCCTGAGTGCAGCTGTTTCTGCAGCTCACCACTCCTCCGAGAGGACACATCAAATGCAGAAAAATATAATTCAAGCACCTAGGAGTGTGGCTAGGAGGACTTTAACTTTAAAAACCTGTGACCAACTGTAAACCCCAGCCGAGGACGCACTTCCAATAAGAGCAGGTAATGCAGCAGTGTTTGCTGCACGTATTACATCTGGCCAATGTGAATGTCCATCACTTTTTGTGCTGGTGGCATGTAAATATGTGCGAAAAATATCAGTCAAATTGAATAATTATTATCCATGGAGCGTGTCCCACAGCACAGGGTCACCATAACAAGGCCGGATCTAGGCACGGGTAAAGTGTGGCACCGTCACAGCCCACAGCTCTGGTTTTCCTCAGGCGTAACTTTGGTTAGAACGCGCACTCATTCTGTCCAGGCTGGTATGGTGGGAGACCATGGCTGCTATATTCTGTAAAGCTTGATGCATGCTTTTGTTTCCCATGTTGGGGGAAACAATGACAGGGATTTGGTTTTCACAAAACAAAGGTTTAACAATTGAAAAAAGACAAGGGATTCACAAAGCATGCATCATGTCAATGCCACATGAAAAATACAAACTACTGGTCTGAAATGTCCCAGAGAGGCCACAGGGCAAATCATTAGTAATCTAATAGGGCCAAAGATAATTGAAGAAAAAAAACTAATATAATATAAAAACAATTGGAGAAGTTGTTCAGTTCCTTGCAGTGAATGAACTTCCACTTCGTGGCAGTGTGGAAAGCTCAAATGATGATTTCTCTGCAGAGCTGTTCTTAAAACTGGTTGACTACACAATGACAAAAGACCACAAGTTTAACAAAATAAACAAAATCCCCCCACAGAATGCTAAATAGACCTCAACAACATCAAAAATGAAATAATTGAAACTTTGGCCAAGATGGTATTAAATTGAATCAAGGATAATTCTGCTGGTGTTTCAAAAGTGATGGAACCAGAGACAGATGCCGTGTGGAGAATCTGCCAGTCATGATCAGATTTGTCTGTAAAGGTCTCCCAGAGGAACACCTGATTGGTCTGCTTGACCTCAGTCAGTTAAATGTATAATTTATGACTACCCAAATTCTTCAGCATCTTCCTGACTCTGGTTATAGTGCAGCTGAAATGATCAGTCAATGCTCTGATGGAGCTTCTGTCATGAGTGGGGTCAGGGGTGGGCTCAGGCCTCATTGCTAAAGAGGTTAGGGAAAGATATTCCTCATATCCACTGCTAGAACCACCAGCTGCATTTGGCAGTGGTCCATGCAATGCAAGCAGAGCCGTGTGCAAAAACCTTTTTTGATCCTTCAGGATCCCTGCACTCATTCTTTCATCGTCATTATGTGTCACAGAACCAAGATGTTCCCTCCCTAAAACGACTCTTGGAGATCAGGTGAACAAACCACCATGATGTGACCAAGTTCCTCGTGGAGAATCAGGATGCTATTATGAGGATCCTGTCAGAGGTCACAGAGGTCACAGAGGACAGAGCTGTTGACATCTGCACAGAGGCATCAGGGTTACTGATGATGAGGAGGCATCATTTCTTTGAAATAGGACAGTTCAAAGGTCTCCTTGAAGGCTGCGAACGTCATGCTGGAGGCTCCTTCTGTTGACCTGTGCTGTGCTTCAGGAGAACTCGGTGCATCCCTGCAGACTCTGAAGCAGATGAGGAGAGGGAGACGTAAGCAATCCGAGTATTATTCGTTCATTAGTTTTTCAAATTAAATAAAAAAATGAAAATGATTGATTGATTGATTCATTGATTGATTGGTTGGTTTATTTCAAGCACATATTATGAAAAATACAGGACAAAGCACACGATTATTTTAAACTCATTCCAGAAATAATGTAATGCATTGATTAGAAAATAGAAAACAAATAAAACACACTTATGTCACATTTGATTCATCAATTTTTTTAATTATAAACTAAAGTCAGTAGAGTTTGATTGATTGCTTGAAAAGGAGTGGGAGGAAGCAAACTTGGAATAGAAATACTCACTTCTCACTTCCAGTTCCAGGGTTTTAATGAGAATATGTAGATTATTGTTGCTGATTAATATAAATGATTTGTCTGTGGATGTTTGGAAATTTGATATATCAATGATATTAATGATTCTTCATAACCTGAATTTATTATTGTAGAGTATAAATATTTGATATTAAGTCCTGAACCGGATAGTATAAGTTTGCTTCCTTCCACTCCCTTTCAAGCGATCTACTTGTGATTCAATGTGATGTTATTTTTTTTCATGTATAATTCCTGATTGCTTGAAATAAACCGTTTCATTCATTCATTCATTCATTCATTCAAATACTTTTTGAAAGTTTAGTTCGTATGTGTCTGATGTGTGGCTTCCAACTCAGTTTGTTATCAATAACAATCCCTAAGAATTTAATTTCTGTAACACTTTCGATTAAGTCATTGTTAACTTTAATTGAGAGCTCTGTGTTGACTTTGTAATTACCAAAAAACATCACTTTAGATTTGTCTAGATTCAAAGATAGTTTGTTGTAATCCATCCATGATTTTATTTTGATTAACTCTGTTCAACACATTGATAAGTTCCCTTTGATTGTCTGTAGAATAGAATATATGTGTGTCATCAGCAAATAAAATGAGTTTTAAAAGTTTTGAAACATTGAATATATCATTGATGTAAATATTGAACAGCAGCGGCCCAGAATTGATCCTTGTGGGACACCACAACTTATCCCTGTGGCCTCTGATGTAAATTCATTCATCTTGACAAATTGTTTTCTTCCTGTTAAGTAGCTTTTGACCCAACTTAGCGCTACTCCTCTGATCCCGTACACCTCCAGTTTGTCCAGTAGGATGTCATGATTGAGCGAGCGGACGCGTGTTCAATTCTCCTCGGCTAAAGTCTGGTAAAGTTGCTCATAAGCGACTTTAATCACCAAGCTACTGCAAAACAGCTTCTGCAAGAAGGAGAGTGTAACATGGCACCGAAGAAAAAACTTGAAGCTGATTTGACGGAGCTCAAAATCACGCTTGTTGATATCCAGCTCAAGCTAACTCCGCTGCTGCTAATGGATGCTAAGACAACAACACGGTTGGAGCTTGAGGCTAAGCTATCACCACTTATACGACTCGTGGAAGATTTATGACAAGAAAAGGCACGTGATGAAAATCGAGATAATCGGCAAGATCTCCTGAAGAGAAGAATGCACGATCATGATCAACAAGTGCTACCAACGTTAGCATGGATGCTAACGGAGCTGTGATGGATGCTAACGCAACCGTGGAGAATCAAGTTGGAGTATTTCTCTCGTCTAAAGGGATTTCCTTGGACCTAAATGTGTTGAGGTCTGTCATCCGCTTCTTCGGAGAAAGAATACAGGTAAACCAGCGATCCTGATCAGGTTTGTGAATCGAAAGCACAAGATAGCTCTGATGAAACAACGAAAACACCTGAAGGGTTCATCTGTGTACCTTAATGATCATCTCTCCAAATATCATGCTGATCTAGCAAAGCACATAAGACTGTTACAAAGGAGAAAACAGATCCACAGAACAGATCCAGAACTCCAGGATCTTTGTCAAACCACTCGGACCACTGGACCTGACGAAGCCTCTGGAAATAAAAACCGTCAACGACTTTGAGAACTGTGGGATTACGCACGTTTGAACCTTTAATTGAAGCAAAATAAATGTGAAATGTGACCTCAAGAAACCGCTGAATGTGAACTTTGACCCGATTCTCAGTTGAGCTGCAAACGACTTGAGTACAATTCTCTTGATATCACAACTTTACACTCCCTAGTCATAACAACGAAGAGCGATTACGTGGCCTTAAACTTGTGATGTACCACTGATTCATTTTTATTTTCTTCTTATTATTACTTTTTTAATGAGAATATTTTGAACATTTTTGCATTGACTAATGTAGATCATTTTAACTGATTATCATCTGAGAAAGTCGTTTGCATTGATCGGTGCCGGAGCTCTGGGGTAGGCTTGGATCCTCAGATTCCTGATGGTCCTGGAGCTTCTTGGTCAGAATGTTCAGAAGATCTCAAAATCTGGATCTTCAAAATATTCTAAAATTGCTCCTGTAGAGACAAAGCTCATTAGACCATTGAAAAAAAAGACCATGAGTGCATATTCCTACTCTATTATTAGTATATTAAATTGTATTATAGTGTTTATTATCAGTAATGCAGAAAAATCTAAAGGAATTTGTTTCAATTAATCTGTTTTAAGGGTTTTTCTTTTTAACATGAGTTTACACACTGTACTGATTAAAATAAAATATTGATGATTAAGGTAAATGATCAAGAGTCTAAAATAGTCAAAACCATCTCTATTAAAATTTTTCTGTGAATTTTAAGAAGAAAACGTTTACTGAGTGAGTGCCAAAGATTACAACATGTTATACTAGAATCTGAAGAAATGGCTCTGGATAGTTCTTAGAATTTATCCACTACAGCTGTTGTGACAAAAATGTTTTCCCTGCCAGAATTTTTATCCATATTTCTGATCATTATTTTCTTCCACAACTGTTTCATATTTATTAGCGTTTCTTATCCTAAATTACACAGATCACTCCTGTCTGATGCTAGCTCTAGCAAGCTAGCAGCACATTCCACACCTTTAGGGGCGTCGCCAGCTACATTAACATTCTGACAGAGTGGTTAAAAGAAGATGAGACGCAGCTGATTGTTTTATTTTATTATATTTACGGCCAGTATTTTTTCATAAATAATCACATAAAGGGTTTAACAAACCCAGGAAATAGGTTCAGGTAAAAACTGACATTTTAAGTCTCATCAATAGAGGCAGAACATGCGGCTTCATGGCTCCCTATTTGCATGAGGGCCCTAGATGTAGGAATGAATGGGCTCGGGGCTTGGAGCTTTATTCTGGGACGGTTTTACCGAAAACAGGAACGATTAACCATATCAAAACAATTCCAGTCTCCGTCGAGTTCCTTCTGTGCATGCAAGAGTTGGAGTTAGCAATAGCTCACTCGTCAAAGTAGCAAAATCACATCGTCAGAGACATATGACAGCAAAACAAAGCATAACTGATTCTTACCTGGAAAGTGACGGAAGTATTTTGGGTTATCATCTCCTTAAGTCTCTGGTTTTCCTTTTGCGGTCACAAAACAATAATATAGGATCTTTCCACTTTGACGAAAGATAAGTGATAGTGCGAGCGGTGGAACAGTTTTGAAAATGAGATTTAAAAACAAATGACAAAAAACGCAAACTCATGAGCGCCCTCTGTTGAGACAGTGCCGCACCTGCTGTTTTCAGTGTGGTTATATGTCACACTTTCAACACAAACTAAACAACAGTAAAACATGAAAAACACTAAATTTTAAAAAAGAGATAACATGCAACATTGGGCACAATGAATATTTTTTAAATAAAGCATTAGATTCAGACCTTTACAGATTTGGGATTGCTAAGGGGTGGTTCTGCCATATCTTGCAGTTGCTATAGCAACCCCTAGCTACCCCCTGGCGCCGCCCCTGATGTCAGTGATTTGGGGTGTGTTTTTATATTTTTTCAGTTGATTTTAGACATTTTTATTAAGTATTCAGCTGGGGCCCCAAAGTGTTGGGACCCCAGGCAATCGCCTACCTTTGCCTTATGGTAAGACCGCCCCTGCACTTGAGTGTCGAGATAAGGACATGCCCACCTAAACGCCCTCAATCAGATGAACAAATAACTCTGGCTCCAGAGGCAAAGCTCACACAGAATCTATTTATTTAATTTTTTTATCACTTATCCTTTAAGTCGTCTGTTTATTTTTTTTCCATGTCCATATAATTCCTTTATTCTTCACACCCAAATCGAGTGCCTCTGTGCTCGGCAGATAAATAGGAATTCCAAACTCCAATGCTTCATTTGTCATGGTGTGAATTCCAAGAGTGGAATCTAGAAATAGCTTGAGTCTTCAAGCACGGTTGTTGCCTGGGGCTTGGTGGCATGTAGGAGGCTTTGGTGACATTTGCTTTTTGCAATTTTTTTTTCTAGGGGGCTTTTTTTTTGGAAGAGAGATATGCACTTTTCTCATTGCAAACACTGAAAAAGAGAAAAAAAATGAAAAAGATTTTTTGTGAGCATGTGTACTGAGCTGCATGTTGTAGGAGGCTATGCCCATTATTTTGGTGTGACATTACAGTTTTAATTAAAATGAATACGATTTATTCTTAAGAAAACTTTTAATTAAGTGCCATATGGACAGATTGTGGAGTAGTGGCCTCCATGATATTCCCGTGGGGACATTTGCTGCATAATTAAGAAAATGAACTGTAATGACATGGTGAGATTTAATGGAAACTTACAGGCTAAAGAGGCGATGTTAGAAAGCCATTATTATCCAGCCAGAAAAGGCTTCGCAGGGTTCTCAAGGGACGGTGGGCTCGCAGAGTGGAACCCAGGGAATAGAAACCATAGAGAACATGAAGGAAAAGGGAAACGAAAGCACACAGTAGTGAAAGGGGCGGGTTGGGGAGTGCAGGATTTTCTTTATAGTAGCCTTTTATTGAATTCCTTTGTGTTTTGGATACTTTTTTTGACAAAAGTTTGAAGAAACCTGACTGCAAAAACTCATATTGATAAGTGTTTTTCTTTTTTTTTTTGGTTTGGTGCATCAGTGTCCGAGGACTGGCCCTGTGCATATGCACATCTACTGGAGAGGGCGTCAAATCCGACAGATTAGGTTACATTCATGTTTTTCTTTGAATTGTAGCAGTCTCCATGACTTATTTTGTGTTTGGTCAAGGAGCCACCATGGAGAGATAGAAGAGCCACATGTGGATCTGGAGCCGCAGGCTGCAGACCTCTGGTCTACAGTGTTTCCTTTTACCTGAGTCAGACTTTATGGACCAAGTTCCTGGAGAAATGTATCAATTAACTTTATTCAGAGTTCTGTTTTTATTTGATTGGGTCCCACCATTTATTTACTTGCCCTTCCAGATGCATTGCTACAGAATTGGGAGGCGGTTGAGCTTCAGCACCACATAAATATATTAGAAGTTGTTATTATAACATTTTGAGTTTTTATAAATGGCTCGGTAAATTAAAAATGATGACTTTTTTCCTTCTGTCAGTCCTTCATATTCTGATCTCTCACACATTTGAACTTACAAATGTTAGACATTTGAGAGGGAAAACAAAGGCTTGTTAGTGTGAGTCAGATAATACACTGACTTTATAAAATAAAATCTTTGCAATACAAAAGAAACCGCTACTTTTTATCCAGTCCAGCATTTTTTTATGTTGTCAGTGCATCAGCCTCAAAAGCGTCTTTCTTTTAAGAACAGAAGGTGAAAGATCACCGATTGGTTTGGATCACATGTGCATAACTCTGAGGAAGTCAGACGGAGAACTAGTCTGAAAAAAGGTTGTTTGGTTTGTAAAGATTGGACAATAAAGCATAAAAAGGTCCTTTGCGACACGAGAATGTTTCCATTGTTTGCGTCTGAGAACAAAGCCCAGACTCCACTTTCTGTAGCGTATTGTTGTGAAGCTCGCTGAGTTATAGTTCTGTCTTCATACACAACTGCACAAATAAAACCGCTTCTGAATAAAAGACAGCAACATCGCTGAAGGGTTTCAATAACGACTTTGGAATCTATTGGCAAAGTGTGAGAAAGCAGAGCTCTGTTTGGTCTGAATATTATATGGTTTTGAATGATATAGATCATATTTTTACTGAAAAAATCTAGCAGAAGTACAACACAAAACAAATTCATCAAAGATATGTATTCCTCCACTAAATCAATAAACTCTAATGTGCTGTAGTTCAGTCTGTTTTAAACTTCAGACTCAGAACTCTGAGGCTACATTCACTCCTCCCTCATGCTCAAGTGACCACTTCCAATCTAAAGTCTATGTAAATGCACATTCTGGGCATTCAAAACGTTCACATCAGCAATTCACAATTATTCAGACTCTTTTGGGCTTTATAAACAAGTAACCTGGACCATTTAAGGACTCAGATTTATGGAGAGAGTAAGTATCAACTGGATTTGTGCTGGTGCTTTCTTGATTTGTAACTCATATAATACATTCTGTGCATAACTACAAAATAAAAAAAATAAAAATACAATTTACACATGCACTAATTAAAATTAAAACAACTTGAAACTAATTACACATGCAAATCACGCTTGAATCATTTGTTTCACACACACAAAACCTCAGTTACACACAAATCTGTGGTGAGACTGTTTTCAGTCTCAGAGATTTATCCATGAGTGATGCGTTTAAATACTGCTGAGTCATCAGAGTTTTCCTATCAGCTGTTTTGAACTTAGATTGTAAATAATATTTAGTAAAACTTGTCATTTTCTCACTTTCTTAAACAGATATACCTGATAATTACTATAAAAAAGTCTAAATGAGTATTTTAAGAACATTTATCACTTTAATCATATAAATATTTCCCCGAATTAATCACCGCCTCACTGTAGCCCCGCCCATAACAACACCTCCAACAGGGGGCTCTGTCCCAAGAGCTGGTCACAGTCACGGAGAAAGCAGGCGGCGCCGGACCCTTCTAAACTCCTGCAGATCGTGGTCGGCCGCTGGGCTGATCAATCCTCTCTACCCTGTGGATGTTTAGAGGGGCCTCGGAGAGCTGTAATGTTAGCTTCTGGTTGTGAGGGGCTGTAAGCCAGCAGGATCGAGTGTAAACAGATGGATGACGGGAAGGGGAGCAGGCTTGCTTTGCATCAACAGTCTCACCCATAACTCAGAGGCAAATAATGGACTCCTGCTGCTCTGCAGAAACTATGTCATAGAAACCAACCCAGGTTTATTTAATCAGTTAAAAGAACACTGGGAACGCTTTTACAAAAGATCAGAGGAGTTTAGCCCTCCAGCCCAATAGAAATGTTTTTGCATGAAAACAAGGGAATGATGTGTTTGAGAACAGAAAAACAAAACAGTCAGCGAAACAAACTCCCAAAGTCACTGTAAACTAGGGCTGTAACGAGTGTCCGAGTGCTCGGATTTTCATGATCTCCTCCCGAAAATTTGAGTACAAATATTTGCGACACCAAGATCGATGATTTGAGATTTTTATAAATATAATAGAGTGTAGTAAAATATTGTTTAGTAACTATATATTTACTGGTCTGAAATGCAGGATATTTTTGGATTTTAATTTAATGAACTAAAACAAAGCCGAATGTGCAGCTCTCATATCAATGGCAGCACTACTGTCACTGGAAGTAACAAATCTTCATGTCGGTGAAGCTTCCTGTTTTCAAAGTAAAACTAGTGAGACTGAAGTTCCACTCACTGACATAACTTCTAAAAAAATGAATCAGCCTTAACGCTGGAGCTTTAGATTTAGTGCTTACATTCTTTTGGTGATGATAACTCTTCATCAGTTGTCGCTTTTCATGTAACTCCAGCGGAGTCTGAGGCGGAGAAACAGCCTCGCGGTGACATGCTGCTCTGACAGCTGAAGTGTGGATGTAATCGACGTGAATCAGTTCATTCTGTCGCAGAAAAAGTTACTTTTTAGACTGGATTTGCTCCAATATGTAACACTTAGAACATCAAGTGTTGCAGAACTTTGAAGATTGAAAACCTGGAGAGAACATTTTCAGGATTTGTGTTAATTCATCTAAAGCAATGATGATGTTTCTGCTTCTGAAGCTGTTATGTGACTGATGAACATAACCAGAAGGTTGACAAATAAAACCTGTTTAAAATGACAAACACATTTCTTTCTCAAAATGTGTCTTTTATCAGTTTTGTTGATTCTGATCTCCTGTTCTAAATAAAAGTATAAATGGTGGTAAGTTAATACAAATAATTTCAATTTTCATCCATCCAGTAAAGAGACAGCCACATCGCAACAAACATGATATTGAAAAGTAAGAATCGTGGTTCGATTAGTGAATATCTGAGCTTGATTCATGAATCGGATCGGATTATCACCTAAGCAACGATATACAGCCCTAGTGCTATGCTCAATTAACAACTGTTATCAACCCATCATTTGTGCTCAAGCAGGAACCAAACAAGTCCATGTAGAGCACATGTGTCCAAGTCACGGCCCGAGGGCTGGATCCGAATTTTATTTTATTGTTATTAATGACCCGATGTTATCTTGTGCTCATTTCTAACTTGTATAATTTTGAGAAATTATGTTTTTATGTAGAGTAAAATGTTGATTTATTTAAGGTTTAAGTTGATTTATTCTGGAATAATGTTCCTGTCTTTTTATTATTCAGTTACAGTTGGTAGCTTTTTGGACTAATTTTTCAGCTACATCCTAGCTGTTTTGGCTAATTGAGGCTTTTTTTCTGTTTTTTGGGCTGTTTTAAAGTTTAGCGACTTTTTTTCAGATACATGCTAGTTGTAATGGCTAACTCATGTTATATTGGGGGGGGCGGTTTTTTGTCTAATTTGGCATTTAGCTAGCGGGCTTCAGCGTTTTTGGTTATCATCACTAGCATCTTCAGTGGTCAAATTCAGCTCACAGCATTCACACTAGAATTATCACAGGTAAAGATATATCTATATAATGCTATATATCTATAACATAATTATGAACATATAATTATGTTAAAAAGTTTCAGTTTTAAAGTTTTCAAAATGTAGTTTTAGAGTGTTCAATAAATGTCTATCCTGTTCGTCCCGTGACCTCAGGTGTGTTTTGGATTTTGGCTCCTTGTGTGATCGAGGTTGACACTCCTCATGTAGTGAATGAACTGTTTCTGTTCATTGTGAATATAACTCATGGTGGGATTACGTAAAAAGGTTACTTTAAGAGATGCAGGTCAGAACATCACTCCCATTTGACACTTTATTTCATATAATCTCCCACTCTGCTTCCGTCTGAAGAACAATCGACGCTCCTCCACGTTTACAGTTGTAGTTTAGCATGAACCATCAGTTGTTCCTGAAGTCAAGGTAAACTATTTGCTGTGAACAACAAAGCACAAAACAGAGAATTTCTTAGTTGTTAGCCCTTACCAAGCTGACAGAACAAAGAGAAGGAACAAGAAGGAAAGATTTATCAAGCCTGCTTTATAGAAGAATGTGAAACTTTGAGACTGAGGAGGGAGAAAAGACAGATTTAAAGGAAAGAGAGGGGGTGAGAAGGCCAAGGAGAGGGTAAATATGGAGGCTGGATAACAGGAAAACAAAAGCAAAGAGAAGAAAAAAAAGTCGTGTTTGTGTGAGGAAACAATGTGCAGGGAGAAATGAAAGAAAGAAAAGGCACAGTTAGCGGCCCACTGAACAGAACAAACTCATTTACAGAGCGGTGCCAGACTTGAAAACAATTATCTGCCATCTCTGTTGCCTCTGTAGACGAGTAGCCTGTTTTGTAGGGCTCTTTGTTTTTCTCAAGGACATATTCATTATTTCAGATGAGACCCATTTGAGTCTAAATAAAGACATTCTCTCCTCTCTCAGATTCGCTTGTGCTGTGATGTTGCATCTAAGGGGATGTGAAAGCCAGTTGGAAGAGGAGTCGGATGAAAGCACTTCTATGCCAGTAAAGCCTGTTCATTAGGTTTAAATTCTCCAGTCTTTTCGCATTCTCCTCACATTTAAGTCCAGGTGCTAATATTTGTGTTAGCACGCCCTACACCGCGAGTTCTCCAGAAATAATTGAGTGGTTGGCAGCATCTCCGTCTGTTTTGTTGCCCTCTATTCGGGTCCGTTGCCCTCTGAAAGCAGTCCATGGAGGGGCGAGAGAAGTCTTTTCTCAATCACATATTTGCAGAGTCTGTATCCTCTCTGGATACGAAGATTTGATCTAAACTTTGGAGTTCCAGCGACGGTCACCTTGGGGTCGCTGTTCCAAACCAAGACGCAAACAAGTCGAACAGAGGTCGACGTGGAAAAGCGGCCGGGTCCCGTCTCACCTGCATGGGAGGCGGACTCGTCTTTGAGTGTGTGTGGAAATGAAAGGCACGTGTGTGCAGCCAAACACAACACACTTCAAATGGCCTTCAAGAGCCCTGCATTCCACAGTTAATTGGAAGCTGAAAAAAAGAAAAATCGCCGTAAAGTACCCTCCAAAGTGAACTTCTAAAAGGTGTAAGTCAGTCTATCGTACATGAAGAAGGAGCCCTACTGTCCAGACCAGAGCAGCTTCAACGGGAAGTCCTACATGCAGAAAGAGATGATTCAATCAATAAAATAAAAGGTCTTGATGAGGTTGTCCTACACCTGATCAAAGAGATCCACCCCAGCAAACATTTCAATGTGGTTCCATATGGTTTACCTTCTGGCTGAATTGGTGGTCTCCAGGTGGGTTTGATCGTGAGTTCCATGATGACCCCATCTGTGTTTGCCCACACTGGCTTAGATGTGGACTCAGTGGTCTGGGTCTCTACGCTAACCAGTCGCCTGATGGACAGTGTTGCGAGCTAACAAGCTGCCCGGCGGACAGCATAGCGACTTGGCGAGCTCCGCTGTCCAGCTAGCCAGACCCCTGAGACCCCACTCAACCCAGTGTGGGCAAATATAGATGGGGTCACCATGGAACCCCTGGACAAACCCACCTGGGGCCCACCAATTCAGTCAAAGATAACCCATATGAGGCCCACATTGAAATGTTCGCTGGATACCTCCTCCAGATTTCCCCGTTGACGAGTTAGACTTGACTGACTGAACACACCCAGTCTGGATGGAGGGTTGCCTGCAGGGCAACAAAACAAACAAGGTGCTATCTTTCTAGACCATTGATTGTTAACATGAACAGTCAATGTCTGTGCATTATAGCAGAGGTTTGAAATTCAATCCCACAAGGGGTCCAAATCCAAAACACACCTGAGGTCACGGGACGAACAGGATAAACAGTTATTGAACACTGTAAAACTACATTTTTAAAACTTTAAAACTATAACTTTTTAACATAATTATGAATAATAAAAGGCAGGAATATTATTCCAGAATAAATCAACTTAAACCTTAAATAACTTTTAATATTTGACTCTCCATAAGAATATATTTCATCAAAATTATAAAAGTTAGAAATGAGCACAAGATAACATCGGGTCATTAATGACAATAAAATAAAATGATCTGGAGGGCCGGATAGAATTACCAGGAGGGCCAGATCCGGCCCCCGGGCCTTGACTTTGACACGTGCTTTATTGGAAGCAGCCGTTCGAAGACGCGTTCAATAGCCGCACGTTTTGTACATAGAGCCTGAAAACAGTTGTAAAAAACTTGAGTTTTGAACACAGAAGTCTAAAACACACGGCTTTACACAGACTTCTCATTGGAAGTGGACGCTTGAATGGGAGCACGCTTTGTACGCCTTAAAACAGACATAACAATTTAACACCAAAATCTATGTATGAACACGAGAAAATTAAACACACAAGTCCAAAAAGGCTCATTTTCGCATGTTTAGTAACTTTATTGAAAGTAGTTTCTTGCACACGTGTTTCACGCGGTGTGAACGTAGCACAAGAGTGCAGCAGACTTTAGATTTTGCTCATTTTTAATAAATCCTGAAATGTGTTGTTACCAAAAGTTGCAGTGTTTTTTAATATATAACCTTTTTGAAAAACGCCTAAGCAATGTTAATTTTGAAATAAACTTCACATTCTCATATTCCAACTCTTTTTATTGTGACAGATGCTCTATGAAAATACCTCATCATCATCATGTTGTTGTGCCGTCATTTAACTTGACTAGAACTGTGAAACACAAAATGATCTTTGGTCCTCGCTGCTCATAATAACACAAATATTTGTGCATTGATTTAAACATGCTTTAGAATAAAATGATATTTTCCAGTGAAAAATGATAAACTTAAGAAAACAGCATAAGCAGATTCATCCTCAGATCTCCACGTTCTCCACAGAATCTTCCTCTTCATTCATGTCAAAAGCATGAGGGTGAGTTGCTGGTAGAGGAAGACCAAGACTTGGAGGAGCTGATCTGGGTCTTCTGTCAGTATGATCTGTTTCAGAGGTTCTCTCATTTGTCTCTTGGCTTGTTGTGGAGGAGGTTCTATATTAACTTTATGTTCCTGCAGAATAAATTCTTCCTTTGTATTATCAATTAAAGTGGAAAGGTTCAGAATCTCCAAAGTCTCTCTGCCTTTCTCTCATGTTGTGCAGCATTTGTGCACCGAGCAATATGACAGACCGCTCCGTACCTGCACCCTCACCCCGCCATGTGCGCGCTCACGCTCAGCTTACCTTTGCTCCGCCGCGTGCACGCTCACACTCAGAGCACCCCCCACTACCCCGCGGGGTGACCGCTCACGCGCGTCTTGAGGGGGACAAACTCAGAGAGGACTAACGAGAGATAATAAAAGAGAGCACGAGTCTCTGTAAGGAGTCAGAACGGTCATGACGTCATCATCCATGACTGCTGTCACGGTAGGTTGGTCAAAGCTGCGGTAAAGTTGCGGTGAAAATAAAAAGTTTCAGGGTGTGCAACAATTTGCAGGTTTAGCTTGAATTTGCGTTAATAGTTGCGATCGCAACATCGCGAAATCCTGGAGGGACTAGTTAATAACAATAAAATAAAATGATCTGGAGGGCCGGATCCGGCCCCCGGGCCTTGACTTTTACAGGTGTGCATCATAGGATCTCCTACATGATGTAATGATGAAAGACGCAACAGGAGAACATCTCTCTGAGGTCTGTAGAAATACTTGAATCCAAAAAATGAGGCCATATAAGTAAAAGTTACTCAAGTCAAAGTCTGGGTCTGATTCTGATCTGCCTACATACATTACTTTATTTACATGCAAAAGACAAGTATTTAGAAAGAATGAAGAAACTTATTTCATGTAAAAATGTCTCATTTTCTGTATTGCAAAACAAACAAACAAAAAAAACTTATCAAGAAAGTTTTTGAATGCTAAATGAATTGTGTTCTTAAAATTCAAATTCTTGTTTTTTCCTTACCTCATTGCCAATTTGTTTTGTTTATTGAAAGAAAATCTGCCAACAAGGTACACATTTTTGACTTTTTTCTAAGGGGCCTGTTTTTGCACAATAGAGTGATTATTTACACACAGACACACACATATATATATACATATATATATATATATATATATATATATATGATAAAAATTAATAAATTAAAATGTCCAAAACTTTTTGCTATTCTAAAATAAACTTAATTATTTTCAGCGTTAAATGTTCTTTTTCAGGTTTCAACACTCAAAATTTCAATTTCAAAAATATATATTTTTTTACTTTCAACTCTTTTTTTTCATTTTCGAATCTGAAAATTTCTGTTTCAAAACTATTGGCCCCGTTGTTGCGCGTTGGGGCGGGGCTAACACCAGAAAATACCTGTTTAGTCTATAGGCTACTATCATAGTCTGAAGTTGTCCCAAGACGGGCGTAAAAAGTTTTATCGTATCCAAACGCGTGTCCAAAACGCTGTTCTAGCCCGTTCAATGCGCCATCTTGTTACTTGCAGGCATCGAAAACACCCTTTGAAGATAATTATCACAGTTCTCAGAGTCATTGAGCACACCTCGACTGAAGTTACTACCCTCATTGATTTTGACTGGTCCTTCATGTTAGCCCCACGCGCCACAACGGGGCCATTAGTTTAGAATCTGAAATTTTCAGATTTGAAAACAAAAAAAAAAAAAGTTGAAACTGAAAACAAAGTTTTGAAATTGAAATTTTGAGTTTTGAAACCTTAAAAACAGAACATTTGAAGATGAAGAAAAAAGTTTATTTTAGAATAGCAAAGAGTTTCTAACATTTTAATTTTTTTTTTTTTTTTTGGCCAAATACCAATATTTTGTTCAAGTAGTTTTATTTGGGTTTTAAATAATATTGGCCCTAAAATAGCTCTATACTTGAAGTAAAACTCCTCTCTACAGACATGAACATGTCACACTTTCTGTTTTTTGGGCTGTTTTGTAGCTATTTTTTCAGTGACATGCTAGCTGTTTTGGCTAACCTACCTTTTTTTGGCTAATTTGCCATTTGGCTAATATTTTTAGCTGGCTATCAGCTTCAGTGTTTTTAATCAGTTTCAGCATCTTCAGCTATCAGCACTAGCATCTTTAGCAGCCAAATTCAGCTTACAGCATTCACTCTAACATTATCACAGGTAATGCTATATATCTAGTTCATAATTATGTTAAAAAATTAAAATTTTAAAGTTTTAAGAATGTAGTTTTAGAGTTCAATAAATGTTGATCCTGTTGGGCCCACAAGGTGTGTTCTGGATTTGCTATAGTGTCATTTACAGGATTTCTGCCTTCTGTGCCTCAGACGTCTTTATGATGATGATATAAATGTTGTCAATAACATCGTCGACGTTCCTCATTCTCAGTGAACTCCTCTGGATCCAGCTGGAGGCTGTGACGCCAGTGAAAGTCACGTTTTCTATCACACCAAACAAAAAGACAATTAAACAGCTACTTTGTTTTTCTCAGTTCACACGTCATACGACATTTGCAGAGCAACATCGGAGTGACAGCAGGCCTGCAACCCCACGTGAGAAACTTGACAACTTTGATCTGAGCCTGTGTGGCTTTGAGCAGCGTTGAGGACAAAGGCGGGCCGTACAGAGAGGGGTACAATGTTCCTGAGCGCACATCTACCAGTGATGACAAACTGCCGTTTGTTTTGCTCTGAATGAAAGGCAGCATGGCAGCTGCTGCGATTTTGGTTATTCTGACACATTTCACATAATTTGGGGCATTTGTTTTAGTGGAAGCACTCAAAATGTTTTAAAGCACGATTTCAACTCTGAAATAAATAAATGTGTCTGAATCCAATCTGGATTAAAACATTATAATTGTGAGTATTTATCCTCGACAATCCGCCGCTGAATTTTTTCCATTTTTAAGAGGATGTGAGTTTTTATTTAACGCAAACACACACACACACGGGAGGGAGTTGGGAGGGGGGGACATCTGTGCTGAACACTGACCAAATCCATGGCGACTTTACTCACAATACAATTTTGTTGGGAGTGTTAGAATTTGTTTCAAGTTGATGGCACAGCCTCCATTTTGAGTTGACTTTGATATCATTCTGCAAACAGTGAAATGTCTGGATAAGTGTTGCGTTTAGGCCAGCCATCTGTACCATCTCCAACTCCAAAGCAGTTCGAGGCAGAGCGCCCTCCAATCGGAGGAGGAGGGGGACGAGGGGCTGCTGCTTTCAGTGGTTCACTGCTGGCATCTACTGGAGAAGCAGAGAAGTCCACCAGAGACAGCAGACCGATGCATCTTTTGGCCCGTTTTTCATTCATTAAGAGACAAATCCACAGACCTAAAATGCTCTCTATTATCTAGAATTACACATAAATGGTGCACACATTGCTTGGCTAATATAAAATCACATATATCTTTGATATAAATATTTTAAATAAAGATCTCTCAAATATTTACCTCAAGAATTTGGGTTTTTATACAGCAAAAATGTCAAGTGTAATGAACCCAAACTAATTTGAACTTTAATAAAATATCAAACATTTAATTTGTGTACCTTTTTAAGCTACAAATTCAGTCAGGAAGAAATGTTTTTATTTACTTTTAAAAACACTGTTTCATTTAAAGATTTTAGCGAAGGTGTGAAATTCTAATTAAGATGGCATAAACATTTAATTCAAAGTTATATTAAATATATGCCCTTAGATTTGGGTGTACTGCAAATGTAGATATAAATAAAGAAAACAGTTTTTTATATAATTTAGGAAACACAGTTCTAAGCTGATCATTTTAGGAAAAAGCTAGCTGAGCAAAGAATTTTCCAGGACTAAAAATGCTTTAAATCTTTGAAATATATATTTAAAAACACACATTTTTCCCTTCAAGTTGATGTAACAATTTCCAAACATATTGTCAAGACACATATTTTATTTTTTATTTCAAACCATTCTAATACAATATTTTTACGACATTTTTTCCCAAACTCTCACTATTAGCAGACAAACATTTCACCTTTATATTTGAAACAAGAAAATCAAGTAAAATCCACTCAGTCAATGTTCAAAAGTGGGATCCTTTAACAACAATTTAAAAGAAAAAATGCTTTTTATTTCAACTCAAGGAGTAAAAGAAGAATCTATCTTTTATTTCTCATATATAGTTATATTGAGTCTCCTCCGTCATTTTTATGCCTGCGCTCCGTGCGTCCATGTGTGACTTGGGAAATCAGTCCTGGCTGAGGAGGAATGCATCTCCCACGTAAGCAAATTATGGACTTTTCTTTGGAGAAAACAATTCTTATCTAATTTGTGTAATTGTTGTGGGACGCGTTCATTCCAGTGCCAGTGCTGCTTCTGCAGCCGAGGATGGAGTTGGAGAGTTCATCCATTACAATGAGAACAAAGGCAATCTCCTCTGTGTTTCAGAGAAGCTGTTCTTTCTGATGCTGAGTATGCCTCTGACGTCGTCAGAACATTCACACAAACAATGTGCCGCCTTGAGATGTATCGAGCTCCACAAAAAGGTCCTGCATTGTCGGTTGTTGCAAGAGAATGGTGAAGCCGATGCAAAAACTGGTGAGTATTTGTCCGTCAGCGATGATAATGCTGATTGAGATTAGGCCCCGTTAAAAAAAGGAAAGATGGGGGCGAAAAGAGAGATGGAAGACGAGTGGAGCATAGATGAGGAGCTCAGTGATAAGTGCCAGCCAACAGCCTGTTTGATCCTGAGGGATGGCAGAGCCATGTAAAGCGTTTGAAGCTGACAATCCCTTTGTGATGATAACACATGTTTTTTAGTGTTTGCACTGATCCTCACACTCCTATTGTATTATGGGCAGCAGACGGCAGCTGCCTGGGCATTGTAGCGCTGCTGCTAATCTGAAACAATATCTTTAGGCCCGGCGTAGTTCTAAGCAGCTGTCGGCATTGTGGGAAGCGCCTCTAATCTGCTCCAGTATCTTTAGCCCCTCGTTTAGCTCTTTGATCCTCTCCCATTATGCCTCCCTTTCCATCACAATGAGAGCCTGAGCCTGGCAAATCTGTGCTGGAATGTTGGATGAGAGGGAGTCAAATCACAGCGCTCGGATCAGAGGCGCGCGTACGAACTGAGGTTTCTGACGGCTTCTGTGTGCGTACGTGCACGGCGCCGTGCTGTAGCACCTATTAAAGAGACACGTGGAGATGGAGAAGATGATGCTGTCCAGGTTCTCTTCTGGATGGAAGTCAAGGCCCGGGGGCCGGATCTGGCCCTCCGGCTGATGATTTTATTTGATTGTTATTAATGACCCGATGTTATCTTGAGCTCATTTCTAACTTGTATAATTTAGACATAATATATTTTTATGAAGAGTAAAATAACGAAAGTTATTTAAGGTTTAAGTTGATTTATTCTGGAATAATATTCCTGCTTTTAATTATTCATGATTATGTTAACAACCTAAAGCTTTAAAACTTAGCATTCTGCCAGCTTGTTGGACTATTTTGTCATTTGCTAAGATTTTTTTTTAGGATAATTTGAAGTTTAACTAATATCTCAGCTACATGTTAGCTGTTTTGGCTAACCTAAGTTTGTTTTTTCTTTTTAGGCTAATTTAGCATTTAACTAATATTTTAGCTGGCTATCAGCTTCAGTGTTTTCAGCTATCAATTTCAGCATCTTCAGCTGTCACTATCATTTTCAGTGGTCAAATTCAGCTTCCAGCATTCACACTAGTATTATCACAGGTAATGGTATATATATAGTTCATAATCATGTTAAAAAGTGACAGTTTTAAAGTTTAAAAAATGTACTTTTAGAGTGTTCAATAAATGTTTATTCTTTTCAGGCCGTGACCTGAAGTGTGGATTTGATTTTGGTGCCTTTTGCGATTGAGTTTGACACCCCTGCTGTAGTTGGAGGCAGCATTTTTGATCGTTCTTGAGGTTCCAGATCATCACATCAGCTCCTGGCGTAGGTCACACTTCAAAGTTCTCCTATGGCTTATGGACGCAGACGAAGACATGAAGATTGAAAAAATAACCCGTTGTGCAGTCTTCCTGTATTTAGTCTGAAACATTTGAAACTGGAATTACATTAATTAAGTTAACGATTGAAGTGCCATCAAAAGAATGTCAAGACCATTGACTGTATAAGTACGAACTGGACATAGCAAGTGTTGAGGTCCCCCATATGCATTACCTTCAGCGCTCCAGAAATCAGAACGGAGGCTTCGCCGTCACTTCCTGATACGTCTACAACCCTTCCACAGCGATCAGTCCGAGTCGGTCTCAGTCCTGTTTATAGAGGAACTACTGTCAACCAATCACGAGTGAGCTTGTTTAAAGGCCACACCCCTCCCACTGAAAGCGACTCGGTATAATCTGTCAATAAAAAAGGCGGGGCCAGCAGGCACCACATGAGCCATCTGATTGGTCAGTTTATAGCTTGAATAACTTACGATAAAGAAAAACTATCTTTAAAATAGAAAAGAGAGAAGATGTTAAGAAGAATGTATCAGAGCAAGAATGATTATTCTGACAAATAAAATGACTGAGTGATAACTGTCTATTTAGAAGTCTGAGGCTTCTTGAAACCAGCAGATACTTCCTGTTTGGAACATGAGAAGGGAGGGGTTACTCAGTCCACTTCCTACTTTACAGTCAATGGTCAAATCTCCGGGGTTAAAGGGTATTTAAAGTTATAAACTGAGCAATCAAACGCCTTCATAAAAATGTGTGTCATCTTTCAGGGAACCACGAAAAACCTTTGATTGACGGATTCCCCCAAACCTACTTCTAGTGTGTGGCCTTCCAACAAGTTCACTCCGGATTGTCAAGATTGGTTGTGATAGAAATGTTGACCCAGACGGACTCGGACCAATCACAGCTGACTGATGATGTATGGCTCCAACATGTTGATGTTCATATCGCGATAAAATGATAGGATTGACTTCATTTTGTTGGAGCCAGAAGTCAGTATTTTCTATAGGTGATGTCACTCTTAGTCCAGTCCTCATATACAGTCCAACTGAAAAGACACTGAGATACATAAAGCCAAACTTTATGGCGGCAGTCAGAAGCCTGCTCTGGTTGGCCTGGTTTGCTCTGCTTTGTCCACATCTGTACTTTTATCCAAGAACAAGTGGAAAGACACACAAACTGCACAGACGTGTCCTGCAGCTGCTCACACTCATACAAAACCATAAAATGACCACTGACCAGGAAGAGAAAGGCACAAAGACAACAGTCTCTGATTATGTATTGATGAGCATCTTTGTGTCGTCAACCTTCATCGGTTTATTGTCTTTTTAGATTCACTGTAAAAGGTGAAACATTGGATCAATGAGCAAAAGCTCTGTCATTTGTTACATTTAACATTTTCACTTTTAATAAAATCAACATGTTGGATTGATGGTCTACTCAAGAGTTTAAAGTGATAAAAAGTACTATTTTTAAATACAACAGATTACAGAGCTTTTGTTGTTTCACTTTTACAGTGTGATTTGATGTGTTTCACACAAATCAAGAATTGCACACGATCAAATTGGACTGATTGAGTCTATTTTCTCTCCATAGTCTTAAGGTTAAATTTTAGGTCTGCTCCTGGGTAAAAGTCAACTTTCACATGTGCTCAAATAAACTTTTTGGAGGTGTGGACCATAGAGCTCATCTCACAGAAGAAGGACTCCATAATGTGGTTATTGTTTCTGAGGTGTGTGTGTTTTCACGTGGGGATGTGTGGCAGTTCGAGTGTTAGCAAGCCAAATCAAGCTGAGGGGATAGAAGCTGCACACAATTACCAGAAACATAAATACCTCAGCGTGCTTAAGAAGCCATTAATCAGGTATAAATAGAGTGAAGGAGCTCTTTGTGATTAACGAGGTGAGACTAGCTGCTAATTACTGTTTCCCTCTGCTCCAGTAATTAGGTCGACGCCTCGAACGAGGAGGACTGAGCAGTCCTGACCCCGCCCCCTCGCTGTACCTGCCATTGTCGTATTTCGCTCAGATGCTGATGACTGCGTGTTGAGTCTTTGTTTCTTGCTGACAGCATTCACACTAGCATTATCACAGGTAATTTATATCTTGTTATTCTTTGAATTTAATCTTTATTAATATTTAATAAAATATGGTACGCCCTTCCTCCTGTGTTTCCTATATAAAATACATAGACATTTAAGGGCCATTCTTACCTTAGCCGCGACTGACGCGACCGCAGCTTCAAGTTGTGCGTCCGTCACGTCTTTTTCTCCAGAGCTGCTGCTTCAAACAGAATCTCTTCACCGACTTTTCTGAACACTTTTTCATACCCAGCTGGTACGGTGGCTGACATCGCAGCATGCGTTTGACTTTTCTGAAAGCACTCGTCACTAAATCCAAGCATTGCCAGTGGCTAGCACAGCCAGCTAACCCACTGAATCCCCACTTACGCCATGTGGAAAACACAGGAGGGGCCACCACAGAAACTGCAGACGAACCCATTGGGGGCCACATTGTCTGCCCCTTTTAAACCATGTGGGGCCCACTTGGCTTTGGTGGCTGGGGAGTCACTCAGAGTGTAGTGATTTTACGACTGAATCAGGTTTAAGAGAGACACTCCCGCTCAGGAACGTGATTGGGAAGCTAGCTCAGGTAGAGGAAAAGCCGACAGGGACTTCTAAACAAATACGAGGGAAAACAAGGCAGAAATGGAGGCTATCTTTTCAGTTCAGGAGACTTGTGACAGTGTGACCCCCCCCCGTGTTTTCCCAATGCTGAGTTCATGTAGACAACGCCTCTGATGGATGTGGACGGGTGAAAGTCACAGCAGTTCCCCAGCACGCCGCCGCTGCTTCTTGTCACACACTATGATATACAAGTGTAATCCATTACCACACACTTATACTAATTGTCTCCTGTTGGAAGTGGCTGCGATGACCTTTTTATGGCAAACAAAAATAAGTGGAGGCACAGAACACGCGATATTGGATTCTGTTGTTAATTAATGTGTGTATTATCTGGGCGGATGAAGCCGAGGGGGAGGAAGTTAATTGAATTACAGCCTGCGAGTTGGATAATGCACTGTTGTAATTGTTCGACTGTAGAAGGCAGTTGGGGAGACGGAGAGCAGGCTTGATTTACTTTTAGAAAGGGTTTGGTTTTGAGGCATGAATAGGTTTCTAATTTAATCCGCGCTGTACTGTAAACATGTGCACGGCTAAAGCCTGCCCATGCAACACTAATTGTTTGAACTTCTTCAGCAGCAGCTAACAAAGGAAAAAAACTCATTACAGCATTCTGGCTTTTGTTTTTCCTGTTAACATTCATTTTTTTATGTTTTCTTTTATCAAAACTTTGTTGCAATCGGACATTTTTCAACAGAATTACAAATACATTATTTTATTCTCTTATTTTGGAATTGAGATGAAGTATATTTTAAATTTTCTTTAATTTTTTCATTATATTGACAAAAAATAAAAAGATTTTAGAGGCTTTGCCACAGTTAGGGGATAGGTTGGTTTGTACCAGTGGTTTTCTTGGGTTATATCGCCATCTTGTGGTCACTCTGCTCACAATTTTGACAGAATTGAATCAGGTGTTCGAAAACCTCAACAAAAAGTTTGAAATATGTTTCGTGAAACAGTGGAAAGCAAAAATAAAATGGAAATAAAGCATTGCTGATTAAAATTTCTGTAATTGTTTTAAAAAGAATCCCATCAATGAACTCCCATTCATCCAGAACGGTTCCACAGCAGAAGAACTTTCCAAAAAGTTCAAATGAAATGTTTAGGATGTAGATGTTTGACCTCTTATCAAAGGAGTTTTTAAACTCTAAAACCTCTTGGATAAAACATCTTCAATTTGAAAAACCTTGATTAATGTCAAAAACTAATCTTTTCTTACCTTTAGAGACCTGAGCTAATATTTAAGCTAACCCTCTGCACATATACTCACAGTCTGTTAAGTAGACTTAACAACAGCGGTAATAAAACCCAACAGTGATGGCCACACATGTAGACACCAGGTCTCAAGAAGTTAAGTATAAGAACTAGTCTACAGGTCACATTTAAGTGAATGAGTACACTCACAAACACATATAGTCCCAGTTTTTCCGTATCTGTAAGCATTTTTTCTGTCTTTCAGCTGCTCCCTCTAGGTCAGAGGTCACATGACTGTTTTCTTCTCTGATGGGGGCCGGGATCGGTTTGTAGGCTAACAGAAAAAGTGCAACAATCACAGCCTAAATGTAAACATTTATGGTTTTCCAGAAAGCCACACATAACCAAATGTTAAATAATGAATTTCTGTAATCTTCACAGAAAATTAAACAACACTAAAACATTTTAAAAACTAGAAAATTTGCCTCACCTGTGATAATGCTAGTGTGAATGCTTATTGATGAATATAGTCACTGTAGATGGTGAAGCTTTTTGCTCAATATACAAAAAATATTTGAAAAATGTTAAATTTGCAAAAAAAAGTCTGGAAATGTCATTAAAGAACTATGAAGGAGCGCTGAAGTTGACCTAAATTTATGAAAACATTTGTAGTAAAATTGCTTAAAAATCCCTGTTAGTTTTAAAAAAATATTTAGTGCGTTACTTAAATACTAGCTAAACTCCAAAGCCTAAAATTCCTCAGTAAACTAAACTAGTCAAAAACTTTAGCCTGAGCGGGGACTTTGGGAGGGGAGGGTAAGGTGGGTTGGACGATCTGTGGATTCCCTCCACCTCCTTTTTTGCTTGTTTTTTTGTTTGTTTGTTTCTTATATTGCTTTCTTCCATCCATCCATCTTCCTCCGCTTCATCCGGGACCGGGTCGCGGGGGCAGCAGTCTATCAAAGATGCCCAGACTTCCCTCTCCCCGGCCACTTCCTCCAGCTCTTCTGGGGGACCCAGAGGCGTTCCCAGGCCAGCCGAGAAACATAGTCTCTCCAGCGTGTCCTGGGTCTTCCGCGGGGCCTCCGCCCAGTGGGACATGCCCG
>NC_050534.1:2195220-2211579 GCF_002922805.2 Oryzias melastigma
AGCTAAACTCTAAAAGAGCCTAAAATTCCTCAGTAAACTAAATTAGTCCAAAAAATTAGCATGTTACTCAAATATTGGCTGAACTCTAAATTAACCTATAAAAACCTCAGTAGAAAACAAATTTGCAAAGACGTTACCATTTTGCTAAAATATTAGCTAAACTCCAAATTAGGATAAAAAAACCTTAGTAGATCCAAAATGAGCCCCCAGATTGTTTAAATACTAGCTAAACAGGCTGCAGAAAGGTGCAATAAAAGATCCTGTTCTATGTGGGTCTCGATCGGCCAGATTGAGAACAAAAAATTAAATAAATATGTCTTTGATAGTGTTTGGGGGCCCGGGCCAAATGGGAAGGAGGGCCGGACCCGGCCCGCGGGCCGTAGTTCGGGGAACCATGCTCTATGTGGAGTCCCATTGAATCATTCACTTCTATTTAACCATATTCTCTTCCTAAATGTTCTTGTACAAGTTTAGAGTTGATTAGCATTAACACACCAGTTAATTGTACTGTGTGGATCAAAACTTGTAACACACATCCTAAAGATGGAGTTTGTTCTTCTACTCATTTGGTCTGATCTAACCTCATCCATACATCTCCCTCTCTTGACTGGTGAGAACCTTTCAAAACCTTTTTTGGGACCAAATTTAGTGTTCTTCTGATAGTATTGCTCTGATCTGCAGCGACTCCCAAGAAGCTTTTTTTTACTTTTTTACTGCGATTTAATAAATCAATAAATCTGCTTTTCTTACCAGGAATGCCCTCCATTGAGGAATGGCCAGTTATTTCATTTGTCACAATAACTGTTCTTGCTCTGATACTTTCTTAACATCTTGATAATCATACACTTCTAAAAGATATTTTTTCTTTATCACAAGTTATTCAAGGTAGGGTCAGCCAGATAAAGGATTATCAAACCAAGGTCGCTGCGGTCCAGGCTCTGGGATGGAATAATGACAAAAAGTCAACTATAAAATCAGAAACTTTATTTAAACAACTTTTAGATAAAACATACAAATAAAACCCAAAGCATAGTTAAAAGATACATTATAAACCAAATCTTTCAGATATATTTAATGCTATGTGCCTGATCACAAAAAGCTTAAGTACAACTTAAACTATAGTTTGCAAAAATAAAAGTAAGTTTGATGTTGCAGCAATAAACTGCAAATAAAGTTTTTGCAGTTTCTTCAAACATTTTTTTTTTCACATTAAAAAAAAACAAACTATGTACACGACTGCATGTTATTCCCGTACATATACACATATTCTACAGTGGCTGGAGAACAGGAAATACCAGCTGAAAGGTGGTAGTCCAGTGAATCTTTCTTTAAATGTTTCCAAGTTGGAAATGTTACTAGCAGGTAGAACGATAGAAAACAAACATTAACGTTGAATAAACTCCTTAATGCTAAATGTGGCGAGAGCATGTTACCGTTCCGCCAAAGGAACAAGCCCACTCCCCACAAAACTGTTCTCCAACTCATTCCAGACGCGAACAATCCCATAATGATAGGACCTCAAAACCATGTGTGTGAGAACACGGGAGAGAACGCTGCTTTCTTTACTGATGTTTTTTTGGGAATATGAAAGCCTTTAGTTGAGCTCTACCTGTTTTTTTTCCCAGAGTAACGAGACAATAATACACTCAAAAGGAGTCATTTCTACTTTTTGTAAAGACTTAAATATTTGTTTGGGATGTCAATGAAAAATCTTAAAAATTTGCAGTTTTCCACTAAAATGGTTCCTTAGATCTTTCTTTTTTCCTCAAATGGAGTAACTCAACAATCCGCTGGTTGCAGCGTCCTGAGGTAATGTCGGCAGTGACGTGCTTTGGTCAAAACATCAAGGGATGGAGTACAAACATCCCATATTAACCATGTCTTCACAGCTCCGTTCATAGCAGCAATTCTTTTGGAGAGGGGTTGAAAGGGAGCCACTAAGCTCCACCCCCACCCGAAAAAGGAGTGCCTTTTAAATAACCAGCGTTACAGCTTTGTGATGCTGATTTCTGAGGTGCAGTGAATGCAGCGTGGAGTGAACGTCAGTGAATGTCCGGTTCTGTGACGTCACAAAATCACGGAAAAGGCGCCAAAGATCGAGGCCAGGTTTTCCAGATGGTCCATACCATTAGATTTTTTTCCTAACATACAGACCTTTTCAACTCTGTTATAAATATAATACTTCAAATCAATCCTCAACTGTTCCAGACTTTGAAGAGGATTCGTTACAGTTTGGTCTCCACAAAGCTGGCCCAGAGAGAGAGCGGGCCCCCCGCCCTGATCCAACATGGAATGTTCCTTTCAACAGCCGTTTCAATCCACACCAGGATTTGGAAAAACTTCAGATTTTGACATCAGAAAAAAAAGTCACATGGCATTCCAACTCCAATATGAAAATAAAATGAATGTTTGTGTTTTTCCTATCTTATTGTCCAAAAAGATCATTAAACAAACAAACTGATGCTCTGATGGAGCGTCAACAGGTGAAAGGCATTCTGGGAAACTTAGGTGAAAACAGACTAAAGATGATGAGGTCTCTATTAGATTTCCTTTTTCTTTTTTTCTTTTTACAGCCTGATGCTTTATGTTCAACTAGTGTTTGTTGGGCTCCTCCCACATTTGGGTCCTCCTCCAAAATAAAACGCCTAAAAGCTGCTTCTACATCAGTGAGCCAAGTCTATTCAACATTTACAAACTTGGTGTTAATGTTTTACGGCTCAGTCTGGCCCTGAACATCAGTGGTTAATAATCAAAGTGAGGCTACAAGTTAAGATCCTGGTGGATTAAGAAGGATTTCCAGGAGACGAGCGGTCTTCCCGTGAGAGCCCTGAAGGGGGAGCTCTGCAGCTGTCATGGAGTGGTGCCGCAGAAGGGAAAAGAAGATAAGTAGGTGAGTTTTTTGTTTTATTTGGGTAAGCTAAGCGCTGCTGCCTCTGGTTTCATCTTGAAGTACTGGTTGAAGCGCAGGACTGCGTATCTGCAGACACAGAAAAGGCAGCATCAGCACCCAGATAAAAATGTACACGACACCTAAAACCCACAGGCGCCCAGCAACCAGAATACCACACCACCATTTTGGACAGCGTGTACTGCTCATCAAGCGGTTCCTTTGATAAAGCCGTCAGTGGCTGGCTTTAAAACCAAGACGTACCCGAGGAAGTCAAAGTCGATGGTGGAGAACTTGGCCTGGATCAGAGCCCACAGACCCCAGAAGAAATGTGAAGCCTGCAGACAAAAAGCAGGGACTCAGAAAGGCAAATGCATGACTGAGCGCTTAAACATTCACAGTTTATCACCCGTATCACTGCAGAGAAAAGATCAACCCAAGGACGTTCTGTGGGGGCTGTAGTTTGAAATGTTACTAGAAAACATCCGTCACCGCCAGATAAAAGAGTAAACTTTTTAGATCTTTCTAGATGCTTTAACAGTTGACTAACCCTATGTGCCTACAGCCTGGAGTCTCCAGCAGGAGAGAAAATTAAATATGACTTAAAACGAGACGAACAGGTTTGCTGAAACCAGAGCAGTCAACAAAACAAAAGGCATCACGAGATGGTCCTTAATTACAGCGTGATGCTGCAGATAACACCGACCTGCTCATGTGACAGCACAGGGGGAGTTTTTCTGAGTAAAAACAAAAAGAATTCAAGTCGGGGCCTTTTTCCTACGCAATAGAATGAATTGAATTCAGAAGTGTTGAAGAGTTTGAGAAAGTCATGAGACCATCCTGCTCTCAGCATATGAACTCAACACTAACACTGTGAAAACGCAACCAAAACACTGATGGAACCATCTAGACTACTTAGTCAAAACACAACCTCCTAAAATGTTGCATGATGGAACATTTTGGAGGGGAATAGCACATTAATGAAAAATCTGAGATAGATTCCAGTTTCAGTTTGTTATGCATCTGAACTGTTGTGATCAAAAGTTTATATACACTTGTAAAGATCACAATGTCATGACTGTCCTGAGTTTCCGGTTATTTCCATAACTCTGATAGAGAGATTAGAACAGATACTTTAATGTCACAAAAACAATCATGAAGTTTGGTTGTTTTATGACTTTATTGTGGGTCAACGGAAAATGTGACCAAATCTGATGGGTCAAAAATATCCATACAGCAATGCTAATATTAGGCTACATGTCCCTTTGCCCTTTCCATTTCACATGGGCTCTTCTGATGGCCATCCACAAGCTTCTGGCTGAATGTTTGACCACTATTCTTGCACTCTCCAGATTTGGTCACATTTTCAGTTGACCCACAATCAAGTCATAAAAGAACCAAACTTCATGGTTGTTTTTGTGACATTTAAGTATATGTTCTAATCTCGGTATTAGCAAAAAATCTGAGTTTTAGAAATAACTGGAAACTCAAGACAGTCAGGACATTGTGATCTTTACAAGTGTATGTAAACTGTTGACCACCACTGTATATGAGAACTGGACTGAGTGACCCTTCCCCATGGCGTTCCAAACAGGAAGTACCTGCTGGCTCCAAGAAGCCAAAATCCCATAGACTTCTATAGAGAAATAAACAGTTGTTACTCATTCTATTTGTTGGAATAATCATTCTTGCTCCGATACCTTTTTAACATCTTGATAATCTTCTTTTCCAGAATGTTTTGTCCTTAGTGCAAGTTATCCAAGTTATAAACTGGTAAATTCTGGTTTTTGTGTTCACTCGTTTCTCACGCAAAAACAACTATGACACAAATAACAGTCAATAAATCAATCAAGATGAGAGCATCTTCTTTTCTGTATTTTCCATTCAATTTAACAAGTAATGTCTTCAGCATTTTACAGCAGAACTCCATTTCATTGTTGACATTGTTTCCACTATCGCAGCTCTTCAACAGTTTCATCAATTAACATCATCCCAGTTGATCCTGACTGGGAGAAAAGCTGCTTCTCCAGTTAAAGGGTTAAATATCTATGCATGTTTATTATTTATTTTTTATTGTTTAAAAATGAACCTTACTAAACCAGATTAACAACTCCACTAACAATGTTAGTAAAGTAAAATACAGCAGTAAAGTGTTAATGCATTGAACACAGTTCTAACAGATTCTTCTCTGCTTCTCTACATTTCAGAATCTGTTGGAATCATGTAACTCCACAAATAGAGTTGGAAGAGTTATGGCAGTTTGGCAGCTCCACATTAAAACCAACAAAAACACACAGTTGAAGTTCTTACCAGGGCAAACTGGTTGACTTGGACGTAGAGGGTCTCCACCTCTACGTCCGTCACTTCACTGCCCAGACCTTTGAGCTCCTTATAAGCCTCAAGGTAGGAGCGGAGCCAGAGCAGCTGGATGGAGCGCTCTGGGTAGTAACTATAGTCCACCTCATTCAGACCTGAAAACACACATTTGAAATATTTGGTATCACTTCCTGCTTTGTTTTAGTTGTTTTTATGTGGTGTGGTCTTACCAGCAAACTCGTTGAAATGATTTCCGATGTCGAAGGCTTGGTAATTGTACCCGGCGTACTCATAGTCAATAAACTTTATACTTCCTGGAAAGAGAAGCAGCTTTGTTTAGACAACAGAGGCCACACAAGGCTCCACATTATTTGCTTGTTTCCCTGTTGATAATTCAAACCCTAGCTTTGCTCTTATCAAACTGACTAGTCGGCTGAGTTAGTGCCGAACAAAAGGGCAGGAAGTAAGAGTTTGCATTCTTGAGGGACTGAAGGAGAAGGAGGTAAGAACATGGCGTCAGGGGCATCAATCACCCCGGAAAAATGTTAAAATATCAATTAAAAAAGGGAAGTTTGAAAACACCAATATTTGAAAATGGTAAAGAAACTGAAGGATAAACACAGACAGCAAATACAATGTTTGAGGCAAAACACATGGAGAACAGAGTAGAAAGAAATGTACACCAGTGGGTTATTTGTTATGGATGCATGCAGAGAGTAAATAAATCAATAAAAACGGAAACCACTAGGAGGAACCTGTTTGGAGAACAGGAAAAGAAAGGCAGAGAGACACAAAGGGAAAGACTTCTGAAGATTCCAGTAGAATCTGCTCAGCCAGTCCAGGCAACAACACATTTCAGGATTTATTAAAAATGTGCAAAATCTAAAGTCTGCTGCACTCTTGTGCTACGTTCACACACATGTGTAAGAAACTACTTTCAATATAGTTACTAAACATGCGAAAATGAGCCTTTTTGGACTTGTGTGTTAAATTTTCTCGTGTTCACACATAGATACACAAATTGTTATGTCTGTTTTAAGGCGTACAAAGCGTGCTCCCATTCAAGCGTCCACTTCCAATGAGAAGTCTGTGTAAAGCCGTGTGTTTTAGACTTCTGTGTTCAAAACTGTCAACAAATGGATACACGAGTTTTTAACAACTGTTTTCAGGGTCCATGTACAAAACGTGCAGCTATTGAACGCGTCTTCAAAAGCACGTGTCAAAGTCAAGGCCCAGGGGCCGGATCCGGCCCTCCAGGTAATTCTATCCGGCCCTCCAGATGATTTTATTTTATTGTTATTAATGACCTGATGTTATCTTGTACTCATTTATAACTTGTATAATTTTGACTAAATATATTTTTATGGAGAGTAAAATATTGAAAGTTATTTAAGGTTTAAGTTGATTTATTCTGGAATAATATTCCTGCCTTTTTATTATTCATAATTATTTTAAAAAGTTACAGTTTTAAAGTTTTAAAAATTGCCATTCTGCTAGCCTGTCGACTATTTTGGTATTTACTTAAATTTTTAAGGCTATTTGGGAGTTTAGCTAATGTTTTAGCTACATGCTAGCAGTTTTTGCTAATTTAAGCTTTTTTCAGTTTTTTAGGATATTTTGAAGTCAATTAATGTTTGAGCTGCATGCTAGCTGTTCTAGGACTGAACTAGAAAAAAACAAAAGAGAAGTTATTTTTGTTTACAGAAGCTCCAAATTATTACAAATTCGTTGAGGACAAATGCGCGTTCAAGAAGCGGGTTTAACAACTTTTTGAACGTGCATCATATTCCCAGGTAAAGCTGCAAAAGTTTAAAAATGCATGTTGAAGCAGTAAATGTGTTGCCATCTGAAAAATCAGAAAGGTTTGCGTTGAAATTTGAGAGGGAAAGCAGTCAACCTCAAAAATCCAAAGCCTTTTTTCCAGAAGCCCTCTGAGATAACTGCATCAAAATAGTCAAAAATAAATGTTTAAAAAAAAGTTACATTGTTTTTGAGGTGGTACTGAGCTAGCAAAAACAAAAGACACGTTGAGGTGGGTTACCAGCCGGCGTGCAGGTCCTAGCGGGACAACTGAACACCTTCCAGGCAGTGGCTATAGCCCTCCTGTGCAGCAGATGAAAAGGTTTGGGCAAACATCTTTCACACATGCTCACTCTCTCACGGACATGTTTAGATTCACTCCATTCTTTCGTCTTGCACACCGTTTCGTAATGTCTGGGCTCGCTGCCAAGCTCTCAGTCCACCCCCCCACACCTTCAACCTTACTGCCGTCAACCCACCACTTCCTTCCAACACACCCCCCTCAATGCTGCTCTCCTATTGGCTTTCAGAGAGGCATCTCTGTTTTACTGACAGCTCTGAAATGGGTACAAACTGAACCAAATCAAAATTCACTTTTCTGTAAAAAAATAATAATGATAGCTGTCCTATTTGTAGTTTTGGTGATACAAGAAGTAGCTGCTTTGTTGGTTTTATTAAACACTCAGCGAATAAAGCTGAGGAGCAGAAACGTGGCATTAGAGCCAAAGAGAAGCAAAAGACTAAAAAGAAATTCAGCTCTCACGGAAAGGGTTTGGATTTCAGACCGACGGCTGGTTCTCTCGGTTCTGGTGGAAGCAGAACTTTACGCAGAGCAGCTCGTAAAATCTAAAGATGCTGAACATCTTTCCTTCTTTTAGTCGGTTCTATTTGAGGAGGATTTTTCTCTGTAAAATAATACCCAGAGGCACTTCTGCAGTAACAGCCACGATGGGATCAGAACCAACACTTTTGGACTGGTTTGATTTCATCTGCCAGTCTCAAACACAAAATCAGTTTCATTTTATCAGATCCCCTTTTTGGTTGGTTGGTTTGATTTTTTTAAACAAAACAAACAAAAATAAAAGCAGAAATGTATCACTAGATAGACTAGAAACAAAGAAAGTGAGTTTTGTGTTGGCGACCATGACAATATGGTGTCATTAAAGAGCAGTAGGAAGGTTTGGGGGTCCTACTGCTGCCAACGAGGGGGGCAGACTATGTGAAGGCCCTCAGAGGTGTCTGGGGTTTGTCTCTCTCCATTCCCTCCCCAGGGGAGAGGGCGGTGCAGCTGCAGCCTCCTCTGTCATTCCTAGGGGAGAAAGGCTAAAACAAGGAGCTGTGAAAAGTCCCCCCGCCCCCATTGAAATGAACAAGGGGCCGACAGCTCCCATACAGGCCTGTGCAGACCTCCATCCACCTCCCGTAAGCAGGCCGATTCATAGTGAATGTCAAAATATTCTCATAGTAGTTAGGAACAACAGACTAAAATTAAGGAATAATAACGATTGTAATAATCACTGCAACACTGTAGATGTAAATCTATCAACACTTGAATGTAGGGCTGCCACAAATGATTATTTTAGTAGTCGACTAATCACTGATTATTTTCTCTGATTAGTCGACTAATCGAGTCATGAGCAAACTGGATGTAAAGCACACATCTTAACCATCATTAGCTTTAAACTAACAGAAAACTAGACATAGCATTACCTGTGATGATGCTAGTGTGAATGCTGTAAGCTGAATTTGGCAGCTGAAGATGTTGAAATTGATAGCTAAAACGCTGAAGCTGAAATTGCTTAAGCTAATAGCTAAAAACGCTGAAGCTGATAGCTGAAATTACTTAAACTAATAGTTGAAAATGCTGAAGCTGATAGCCACCTAAAATATTAATGAAATGCAAAATTAGCCTAAAAAAATTTAGACAAAACAGCATGTAGCTGAAATATTAGCTAAACTCCAAATTAGCCTAAACCTTAATAAATGTCAAAATATTCCAAAAAGCTAGCAGTATGCTATTATAACTTTCTACTTTACTACACGCTGACTCCATATAATATAAAGTAACGACTAATCGACTATTAATTTAGTCATCGACTATTTTAACAGTCGATTAGTCGACTAATCGTGGTAGCCCTACTTGAATAATGATATTTCAGATTGCTGAATGCAGGGAGAGTACATTTACCTCAACATGCATTAAATTCAACAGTTTAACCTCTGAATTCCACCACAGCAACTATTTTCAAACACTGATGAGAAGTGAAACCAACAACCATCTCTTTGAGTCTTCCTCATCATTTTTCCTCTCAGTTAAAGATTTAAACTGTGCTCGGCCAAGTGAACTCACCTTCCCTCTGGTTATAGATGATGTTTTTGCAGAGAAGGTCATTGTGGCACAGAACTACAGGGGAGCCCAGCACAGTTAATGACTGCTGAAGCCAGACCAGTTCTTTTCTGAGGCACTGCAGACTGGGAACCTCCAAGCTCAACCTGGAGGGGGCAGCAGAGAGCGATACATGAAAGAAACCAGCATGTCATACCATACCATAGCAATCCATGCAGAATTTAAAGAGGAAATAAGAGCAAAAATGCAACTGATAAACATTTATTAAAATATTGAAAGGAATTTACAAAAAAAATCCACCTGGTACTATTTTGGGCCTTCTTCTTTTTCATACATATACATTATCTCACAACAGTGAGTATACCCCTCACATTTCTTTTCATAAACAATGAAGCAAAGACGACTGACACAATGAAATGCAGTCAGTGTCCATCTTGTGTAGAGGTGTACATCTATTTTTCTTTCAAAATTATTAAGTACACAGATTTTTATAAATGTCAACTCGCTAGTTTTGGTTTGTGGAATTGTGATTTCAAAACGATGCGTTTTTATTATTCGTTTTTATTTATCATCTCCTCATTGAGATCTGAATGATGTTTTGCGTTGATAGATTTGTTTGTGGTTTAACCTTCAGGGCCACCATAGTTAACCCTAAAACACCAATAATGTCACAGTGACATCTGAAAACTGGCTTTTTGACCTGCCATAAATCTTCAACCGTTTACACCATCACCGTGAATCAGCTGATTCTGACGAGGAGAGAAGCAGCTTTTTTTCTGGCTTTGCAACATATCAGTAACGTAGAGCGCTGAGAGACGAATACACTCAAAGAGAGTGCTGCTGCACAAAGCAGCTTTTCTCCACAGCGGTATCCGCTGATAAACGTGGACTACGCATTTACTTAATGTATGGATATCAGCGCGCGGTTCGCCTACTCAGACATTTACAATTATATATAGTTACTTTCGATTCAGAATTGCATTGATTATGTTAACGGTTGAAAAGTTACGGTGGACAAAAGAAAGTAGCCAAATCACTGGAGCAAAAGGAGCTCAAGCTCAAGAATACTTTCCCAGGCAAACAGATGTTTTTATGTCTATATAGATAATAGCTGCAAAATAGATCCCAACTGTTCAACACATGACACTGTCTTTGTCTGGCTGCAGTTTGATGTTAGCTAAACTTGAGTATTACAATCTCCCACCTGTGGTACTTTGAGATGAGAGCCAAGTACTTCCCCATCTTCAACCATAAATCAGACTGGGGTACCCAGCCATTATGGGCATGGATTGCATGGTATTTGGCCAGCTGCCTGGCAATTAACCTGAAAAACAGAAAAAAAACATCACTATTAACAATAGTTTAGGTTTTGGTTCGCACAATAGTTTGGGTTTAACTGCACACATTTTATTCTTTCCATTAAAAATTGACAAATCTACTTAACACCATCATTTAACAGTGTTTCCGTCCTTTGAAAAACAGATTTAAAGAATTTTTTTTTTTTGCATTCTTCATTACAGAAGCCTCCATTTTCCTTCTTACCTAAAAACCGGCTGGTGGCGGATGTGTTCCGGCTCCAGGGCAGTTCCTTGCAGAAACTCGTAGCAGAGGCCATTGTTGAAGGTACAGTAAAGCTGTGGCGCACACCGATGTGTGTGCAGAACACGGAAGCTTTTCACCTCATTCTCTCGATCCACCAGCAGCTCCGTTTTGTTACCATATATCCGGACCAGAACCACGTCCTGCAAGATGGGACCCACGTAGCAGCCGAGGAGTTTATTAGTAATTCCGTCAGTGAACACCTGTAGAAAAATAAAATTTAAAAAAAATCGTGTCAAAATTTATATTTTTTGCTTTACCACCTGATTTTTTTCCCCTAAAAATGTGATTAAAAATGTTCATTAGTTTGAGGTTTTGATGAAGTCAGACTGAAATTCAGACACAACAGCAGCTTTGTTTGTCTGCATTAAGCGAAACAATCTACTCTGAAGCTTGGAGCATTTTGGAGAGGCCGATAACAAAGCACCCCCCAACTGTTTTGTTGCTCTTGTCAACCAAGAACGGCAGGACTGTGAGGAATGTGGCTACTTGCATTAGGAGAATGACTGGCATCTGCTGATTCCAGTGCATTTCATTGAGGAAAAATACTGGAAAGCATGTGACTGAATTCCACCACGACTGTGTTTACATCCTCCCCACCTCCACTACTCCAGACAAAAAAACAGGGGTGTGTGAGCAAGCACTGCAGAGACTGGCTTTCAGTTCAGTGGGCTGGGCCATTTCACTATCAGCCAACATAAACAGCTTTTTCTGCTCTACACCTCCTGGGGCCCGTTTCAAGAAGCAGGTTTTGTTGAAACTCTGAGTTTGTGAACTCCGAGTTAAGGAAAATTGAGTTTCCGTTTTCAGAAACGAAGGTAACTTAAACCCGTGAAAGTGGGCTAAACCAAACCCATTTCACAAAGTTGGCTAAGCTGAAATCTGAAAACGGAAATATAAGCTGAATGGAAATCTTTACACCTGAAGATGAATGTCAAGACATCCACCATGCTAACAGAGACAAATCAAATACTAGATTTGACATTATTCAGAACTAATCCTGAATTGAAATGATTCAAATGTTGACGTACGCATTAACTCTGGCCGCTATTTTTTCCCCACGACAACTCTCTTTGTTTTGCCACTGCAGCTGTGTTGCTTTTCTTGCGGAAAATGTGCCCATAGTCGGCATATGCTTGTAGGAACACATCAATTTCTGTTGCTGCGAAGTATGACACCCTTGGTGAATCGTAATGTCTTTGTTCCATTGCTCAAGGCTCTTTATGGTCGCGACGCTCACACCTAACTGAGTCCAACGACTCAGAGTTGATTGAACAAACTTTTTTCAGCTGTTCTGTAACCGATAACTCTGAGTTTGCCAACTCTGAGTCACTCAACTCAGAGTTCAGGTTTGAACTCTGAATTTGTTAGACCTGCTTCTTGAAACAGGCCCCAAGTGTTTTTCCTCTAGAATGCTTTGTCATCTTGACTGAAATCATTCTACAAATACCAGTGGATTTTACATTCTTTTCCATTAAAGTGTACTGGTACGAGTACACTTTGTGCTTTTCTATTGAATCAATGACAGCCATTACATAATAAGGACACCTGGCAAATGCAAGCAGTCTTCCAGTTTTACCTCTTCCCTTCATCTAACACGCCAGCTTCAGCTAGGAGACCCTAGAATTGTGGGTTCTTTGTGCCAAGTGTGTGAAATGAAGCAAGTGAAGCACACAGAATGCCTAAGGCAGGGGTGTCAAACTCAATCACATGGGCCAAAATTCAAAACACACCTTAGATCTCAGGCCGAACAGGAAAAACTTTGAACACACAAAAACTAAATTTTGAAAACTGTAACTTTTTAGCATAATTATGAATAATAAAAAGGCAGGAACATTATTCCAGAATAAATCAACTTAAACCTTAAATAACTTTCAATATTTTACTCTCCATAAAAATATATTTTGTCAAAACTATACAAGTCAGAAATAAGCTCAAGATAACATCGGGTCATTTATAAGAATAAAATAAAATGATCCAGCCCCCGGGTCCTGACTTTGACATATGTGGCCCAACGGCTACAGTCAGGAAACAATGGCTACAAGTGACCAATTAGAATATATTTTAACATTAGTTTAATTTAGGAGATTTTTGGCAAACAAAACATCAGAAAAAAAGCAGCACACAACAGATGTCACAAACTACTTTAGGATAGGATGCAGAAGTCTAATTGGCCAAAACGGAAATCAGAGGGGACATTACAAGTGTTTCACTTTTTTAAAATGATTCTTTTTCTTAAAAAACCCAATCAGATAAAGATAGTGTTGTTGTAGTTTTAACATGTTTTGTAACATTTTGATGACGTAGAACATATATAGGAGAAAATTACGCACAAAATTGCATTTCTGAGTATTTTTTTATTCAAATAGTTGTGAACAAGTAGCACATTAAAAAAATGCAGTTTGATGTAGAAAATATGCTTGGCGGGGCCACAAGCTTCCTGCTCCACCCCATTCTGATGCATGCAGTGTGGCCAGAATTCAATATCTAAATTTTGGCAGGTTGCATCTGCCAATCAGGAACTCAGCTTTGGGCACATGACGTTTTCAGTGACTCACTCAGCAGGTAGAATACAAATCCAATGCAAGCATTTTTGTTCTGAGCTTCCATCTATTTCCTTAACTCGTTGGGGCCTCGAGGCTGCCAAAGCTCGTCGAATCAAAGAGAGTTCTGGAAACACTTTTAAAATAAATATAAATAATATTCAGAGAGGGACCTGTATTATGTGTATTATATTGTCAATCCGCTCTACAAAGAACCCCAAAGAGGTATTTTGATCCATTCACACATTTCTGAGTATTCCTCTAAAAATCTGCGCTCTTAGCAGCAGCTCCTTCCACAACCACGAAAACGAGCAGGTCCTCACGATCTGATGTCACACATTAAGGACAGCCCCTTTCAGGAAGAGTCTCCTCTGACAGGTCCACCCCCAGTCTAAATGTACCCTCACACTGAAGGAACTTTAATTTAATGTAAAGACGCAATCTGCTGCGGAACCATTTCGGCAGCGGGAGCAGCGCAGCGAGCTTGATGCAGCGCGTCAACCAATCAGCTTTGGGCATGTGACGTTTTCAGTGACTAGATCAAAGAGTAGAAATAACCATTCAAGATGGCGGATCAATGCAAGGATTTTTGTCATGAACTTCCATTCATTTTCTCAATCCGTGGGGGCCGCTATGTTCCTGGAAACTGTCCCAGTTACTGTTGAGCGAAGGCGGGATACACCCTGGATAGATCGCCAGCCTGTTACAGAGCTCACTGAGCTGGATGGACGGCTACGCTAGCCACCCGGCTGGTGGATAGCTTAGTGAGCTATTGAGCTCCGCTCTCCTGGCTGTGGCAGAGCTGATAGCGAACGTTGCTGCCCAGGCTGTGGGTCCCTTGTCAGCAGAGCCTGCTCTGCTTCCTGCTGGCGGTTAGTTGCCCAGCAGCCCGGAGACGTGCCGCGAGTGCCGTCGAAGCACGCGAGATCCCTGTAGTGTCATGGGATTATCGTACATTATGTGGCAACAAACGAATTCCAGAGCAACTTCGGCGGTTGCGCCGCGGCAGGGAGGTCAAGGTGTTGAGCAGTAAATTTGACAGGCGCCAAAGCAGAGGCAGTAGACACAAATTTGTGACCTCGGCCGCGTTTGGTGTGAATACAGCATCAAGCAAACACCCAATTTCTTCACTGAGCTAGTGGTGATCAGCCAAAAAAAAAAAACTCATTTTAGATGAACAGTACCGTATGTTATCCAATTGTGTCCTGATCACTCCACCCCCGGTCGGGCACAGTCATGCAGGCACTGAGTGTATTTGTGTTGTTAACCAGTGTAGTGATGGTCGGGGCAACTAAAGGCCGATAGGTATGTCCATCCATTTCTGAAAAAGTTTGGATGTTGTTTATTTTTGTGGGTGAAATGCAGACACACTGCCAAAGAACTGGCTTTAGGATGACATCATGAAATGGGCGGCACCCACACCCAACGGCAGGCGGAGCTTCAGGAATTGGGTCGTTTTACTTCCGGGTAGGGAAAAAAAAAACACGTGAAAATAACTAATATTTGATAAGTAATTGGAGTTCAGTGTTGAAAAAGTGATACACGATCATATATATGGGTATAGTTTAATGTGAAAGGCTTAAGAAAATCAGGGTATGGTATTAACTCTACTGAGAAAAGCATACTACTTATACACAAAAAGTGAAACTTTTTAAATAGACAATCAGATCAAACCACAGTCCAACAGGATTACATGATGTCATTTAGTTCTGCTAAAAAAGTCATTCTCTTCTAGAAATTTCTCTAGTTCATTTTTAGTTATTTTCATAGCTTCAAAAGTTTACAGGAGAAGCGGAACAATAAATAAATAAAACAAGAGCTGCATTGACTTAACACTGCCTGGCTGACATTATTCCTCGATTAGTGTTAGTCCCATGACGACGTTCCTGCATTTGCATGAAAGCTGCGCCCGAAGAGGAATGGCGCAGGTTTTATTAGCACAGGAAAGCTTACGTCACATAAATAAACGACGTGTGTGCCGTTCATTCAATATATAAAATAGGATAATATTAGAGTGGCGTTCTCTCTGTCGATTGTCCCGGCTGACGTCAGTTACATTCGAAGTCTGGGGGGGAAGACGCCCCGCGCTAGCTAACGCGCTACTTTAAACCATTTCTTTTAAAACTCAACATAGCGGTATACACGGAGATGCAAACACAACACGCGTGGAAACATGAAGTACCTTTATTTTGACCTCTGACGGTTTCCAGTTCGGTCTCAGCTCCTTCAGCAGCATGAGAGCGCCGGGTCTGTAGTCGCTGTCGTCAACCGTCGTGTCTATTTTCGGCACAGCGGGCGCCTCGTCGGGAACATGAATGTAGCTAGCCATGGTGGAGCTGTGTCGTTTTCAAACGCGTTTTCGGGACTGCGGTGCAGGTCTGGGCGGCAAAGTGCGCAGCGTCTGGCAGTACGTGGAGAACGTGGAAGTATATAAGACTTCTATCAGCCACACAGTAGCGAGGCACTGTCAGTCCCCGATCCCCTTTCCCTAACCACGCCCTAATAGCGCGCATGTATATTACGTCACTTCCTCTTTGCCGCCAAACTTTGCGACGGTGGAGAGTTTTGGATTTGATTTGCGTCAGCTGGATTTGATTTCCGACAGTTGGGTGATCGGGTAGCCGAAACAGAGATCCGACAACTGTATATTTAACAGCTGATCGCCACAGTCGCTACTATTTCATAAACCATATCCCCAAAACATCAATTCTTCTGTCAGTAACAGATCAATCCTTCAACAGAGTCACCACGTTCAAATGATGACATGCAGTTACAACCGAAAGGTAAATACGACTTAGTTTAAGTCCTTGATATTTGTGCTTCGTTGCTAATTTAAACAGTTCATACATTTCCTAAATAGAACGTTA
>NC_050534.1:2211999-2219482 GCF_002922805.2 Oryzias melastigma
CCAAAACCTTTGTTTTAGAAGCAGACAAGGTCACATAAAGCGTAGGAAGTACATTTACACAGAAATAGGAGCATTAGGAGCAACATTTTATTTCTTAAAAGATATAAATGAAAATTTCAAAGTTTCTCTAAATTTTCCGGACAACATCTTCATAAATACAAACGTACACTTATTGGTGTACGTCATGGGTACGTCAAATCCGTAATAAACATTATATATGGTAAAATATGAATGAAATGCGATTTGTCACGCCCAATCGGTCACTAGTGCAGGCGGGGAGCGACGCCAACCAGGAAGTAACGAGTTTTAATTTATTCATTGGAAAGGTATACACAAAAAAGAACGACACGGACACATTAAACAGAGCCAGGGGATGTTATTAAAATTCAAACAAACCATAAGTATTAACTGTTTTCAATGACATCTGCTAGTCGAGTCGCTTTATAGTCAGAAATGTACAAAAGCAGGTTTCTGGTTACTATATTTACATTTGTGAATATGATATTTTCCCATTATAATCAATTTTTTTTTTGTATGCGAGCAGGGCCGGCCCTGGGCATATGTAACCTAGGCAGCCGCCTAGGGTGCCATCTGCTGAAGGGTCATCAAATGAATATTTATATATGTTTTTCTTTGTTTTTGTTGATTAGTTTGACCCCTTATTTAATGTAAAAAAAAAGGATAAAAGTCATAATTAAAAAAAATGCAAATAAAGTATCTCAAAAGTTTGATGTCATCGGTAACTCTGCAGTGTAGCGCCCCTCCCTTACTGATGCCGCTGCGGTCTAAACTAGGTTGGGGGAGGAGAAGGGCTCGCTGAGCTTCTGCTGTTAGTGGTTCTTTAAAACTTTAAGGATGAAAAACGGAAGAGGTGGAAACACGGGTTCAAAGCAGAAGTTTTTCTGTGCTTATATGAAATGGGAAATTCACTCCCCCCTGCATTTTGGTTGACGAATAGATGAAAAAGGAATTCAACTGGCAATCTAGTGTTTTTTTTAATTAATTGCTTGAAAAGGAGTGGAAGGAAGTGAGCTACTCCCCCCCATCCACCCCCTTTATGCTTGTTTTCCTAAATCTTCAACTTTTCTTTAAAATTAAATCTTCAGCTTGCTATCAGTGGGTGGGGCTGTTTAAGAGGGGACAAGTAGTCATTGTACTGTTCAGTGACATGTGCGCTACATTCAGCAAGGACCACAAAATTACACAAAAAAAGACTAACTTTACTCAATACAGAGTGATTTCTGTAAATGGGATTTTTTTAAAAGCTCAAGTAAGTTTGCATTTTTTATTTGTATTTTTTTTAATCAATCAGTAACTTTGGTTGATTTGGCTTTATTTGAAGGGAGTTAAAGGAGTGAGACTGATAGTTCCTTGGAAATGGGAGAGTGTTGTAGAGCTCTCTGAAACATGGGTCTCTAACCAATTAGCAGGTTTAGCAGGAACTTGAATTCTTGGAATGTGTTTCTACCTCCAGAAAACATTCCTCAGTTGAGCAAACTTGTATTCTCATTTCTTTGGTGTTGTTGTGTTTTTTTCAAACATCAAACTGCACCAAATGGTACAAATGTAAGAAATCCAAATTTTGTTGAGATGTTTTAAAAATGAGCATTTCCCCCTTAAAATGATGGTCTTCATAATCCTCCTCTCAAGTTCTCAGAAAAATGGTAGAATTGTTGCTGACTGACTGCTGATCTTGTTTTCCTTCATCTACTGTAATGAAGTCATCAGATATTAAGCCTCCATTCTTTCATTCTGTCCCTTCGAGTGGACGGGGATTTTAATTTCACCATGTACTCCCCCCACAAACATTATCTTGCTCTGTACACGAACATGTACAACATATCCAGGGAGAACGGTCTGCTCCAATCACAGTGTTCTCACCCGTTCAGCTTACAGAGAGAAGAGCTGCCACATCGACCTTTCTATGAATCATCTCGTTTCTAGTTGGCAGCTTGACTTGACTGTAGCTCAGAATCTAAAAAACAGGTCCTGCTTGCTGATAAAAACTCTGATGTTAAAAAAAAATCATGGATTTGTGCTAAACTTAACAAGCAATATGAGAGTAGTACTTCTATAATTATACTTCTTTAATTTCCCTGCGGGCACGTCCCAAATGGATTAATAAAGTTGTCTATCTATCTATAAGAGTGCAGTATTTCTGCACTATAAGCAGTCTTAAGTCTTTATTCTTATTTAAGAAAATGACATCTTATAATCCAAGGCGCCTTGTGGACAATTGTGTGATAGCTCAGTAAACATTCTAACTATAGTGATCCTCCTGCTCCTTTCAGTACATTTTTCAGCATGTACAAACTCAATCACACTTTCAGTGATTTCAACAATCTTGATATCAAAACGTTCAGCTCATTCAAGACATTAATGCTTATATTTTTGGTATTCATAAACATTATGCTTTTTGAAATATTGAGCGAAATATGACCCATTGAAAATGAATACAAAAGTCTTTAAAATGTAAAAATTTTAAGATTAGCAACAAACCTTTAAATATGTTCATGGGTTATGTTTTCATCTTTCATAGTCATTTTACCTGATATTCTAGCAACATGCTAATGTTTTGGGCTAGGTGAGGTTCATGGCAGGTGAGGCAACGACGTCCACAGTCAGATTTACAAACATGTGAACCCTACAGAGTAGGGGTGTAGGGAAAATCAATTCTGCAACATATCACAATAATTTTGTATGCCAATACTTGTATTGATTTAAAATGCAGACAAAATGATATTAAATTAATAATTTATGAGCATCCTTGGGCGTCTGACTCTTTTTTCCACTTAAACCCCTGACCATCTGACCACAGCCGCTTGGGTTAAATGTTCAGTCAGCCTCGCAGTTTTTGTTGTTATGAGACTGATAAGAACGCGTGAAACGTTTAAAGCATCTTAGATTCAAGTACCCTCCTTCATCCCATAATTGCACTGAAAAGTTTCTGGAAAGAATTGGCTTTTTTTCCCTTGATTTTTGAAGCACTCATTCAAGTACTGTTCAGGCTCCTAAAACGTTTAAAAGCCAGTTTTATCAATGTTGGAAAGAAACAGCATTTTGTTTCCTCAATCACATTTTTAGAACCCTAATGGATAAGGAACATTCATTCTATTTGTTCTTATACTGAAAATATTTCTTTGTGTAAATCAGACAATGTTGACTGTTCCCTTTAAAAACAAATACTTCTTAATTTACGAAAAGAAAAGCAGCGTGAATTTATGGATAAAAGTAATTTGAATACGAGATACAGTTGCAATTCTAAATGTAGTGGTCATTAAATAAAATGAATTTTGCAATTTCATTACAATGAAAGATGTGTTAATATTAAGGTCAAAAGTTTTTTTTAAGTCATACTCTTTAACAAAAGTGAAACATTTTTCTGGTACAGTCTTGGGATATATCGCAATACGTATCGTAACGTGAGACGCTTGCCAATGTACACCCCTACTACAGAGTAGTCTGTTCACTATTTGATTGGCAACATGAATGAGATTCATTCTTCGAACAACTTCTTTCACAAGTTTTTTTTTTAAATAAACATATGTGTTTCTGTGAAAATGAGATTGAAACACTTGTTTTCTGAATGTGTGCAAGTTAAACTTTTCTGGGCGTCTTTTTAGAATTGGCTGACATATAAAAATATTAGTTAGTTTGTCCTTTATTTCGAACATACAAAGTACATGGTAAAAAAAAAACAAGAAAACAACAACGGAAAATTTTAAATAAATTATAAATAAAAGATATTACACCTCAACAATATATCTTAATTTTAATCTTTAATATAAACTATTTCAGAAACAGAAATTAAGTACCATTTTTTTCTTTTTTTCATCAGACATCTGTCCATATGATCAAAGATCTGTACAAAAACACGTACATGTATACAAATATACCAGCTTTACCATTCACATGCTCTCCCTTCCCATAAATCTGGGACCTCAACACCCAGCCTCTGTCAACCTCACCAATAATAGATACACTCAAAACATTAACTTATATGAACTATCTACTTCACAGTCAACGGCCTGCATCACTAAATTAGATTTGTCATCCTTCTACTTTACTATATTTATGGAAGACTAATATTCTGTTTTAGTTTAAAGTGTTTTATGATGTTGCTCATTCGTAGCTCATCATTCAGACTGTTCCATAGCTTCACTCCATTTATTGTTATACAAAAGCTCTTTTTTGTTGTGTGTGCTTTTAGTACTCTGAAATTATTTTCTTTTCTTAAACTATAAGCACCCAATCTGTCAGAAAACATTGACTGCAGATGTACTGGGAGTAAATTATGTCTTGCTTTGTACATCAGCTGAAGTATTCTATGTTCTATTAAATCAAAAAGTTTTAGTATCTTTGACTGAAGAAATAATTGATTAGTGTGATGGCGATAACTTACATTATGAATTATTCTTACTGCTCTTTTTTGTAACAAACACAGTGGTTTTAAAGAGGTTTTGTATGTACTTCCCCAAATCTCTGAACAGTAGGTTAAGTACGGCAACACAAGAGAATTATATAGTATCTGGCGTGATCTGAGGTTCAGAATATGTTTCACTTTGGCCATGACTCAAATACTTCTTGATATTTTTGTTTGTACAGAACTAATATGCTGCTTCCAGGAAATCTTGTCATCTATTGTCACGCCCAAGAATTTGATATGATTCACTGTTTCTAATGTTACTCCTGCTATTCTTATTTTAATTTGCTCTTTTGTATTGTTTTTACCAAAAAACATGATTTTAGTTTTGTCCAAGTTAAGTGATAGCTTGTTTCTATCAAACCAGTCCTTTAGATTATACATTCCTCTGGTCACTTTAGCGAGGAGTTCCTGGATATCTGTGTCAGAAAAAAGGATGTTTGTATCATCTGCAAATAATACGAATTTCGTCTGATGTTTTGACTATATCATTGATATAAAGGTTAAATAAAACCGGCCCAAGCACTGAGCCTTGAGGGACACCACACACAATGTCCAGAACTGTTGAGTTATGGTCTCCCATTTTCACAAATTGTTTCCTGTCTTGTAAATAGCTTTTCACCCAGTCTAAAGCTGGTCCTCGCACTCCAAGTTTATCTATTTTATCAATTAGAATATCATAATTTATTGTATCAAATGCTTTTTTTAAATCTATGAAAACTCCTATTGCATATTGGTTCTGTTCTGTGATATTAGTTATTTCCTCCGTTAATTCCATTAAAGCCAGTGATGTTGATCTGTTTGCTCTAAAACCATACTGGCTGTCTGTAAGTAAATTATATTTATTGATAAATTTGCAAAGTCTATTTTTAAAAAGTTTTTCCAGGATCTTAGAAAACTGAGGGAGGAGATTCAGGCCTGTAATTTGTGAACTGATGTTTATCTCCAGATTTGTAGAGTGAGATTATTTTAGCAGTTTTCATTTTCAGAGGAAAGTTACCATTCTGGAATGATAGATTTACATTTGACCATTTAATTGGAATGCCAACAACATTAAAATAGTAATGAATATCTAGACGTATATGACCAAAGCATTGATTTGCAATACTAAATATTGTATTCATAACTAAATTCCCAACAGTCTGTTTTAGCAGTATCAGTCTGTGTTTTTACGTTTTGCAAAAACAAGGCTGGGAGTTGCAGGTATTATGAACATGCTAATGCGGCTAAACTAACGCTTCTTACATGGCTCACTTGAAAGTTTTAGAATTACTATTAAGCCTACCTGAATGACTTGTATCTGATTCTTTTGTCTCAATGTGTCTTAAAGTTCAGTACACCGTTTTTCCTATTTCATTCATAACCAGATCACTCCCCTATTGTACAGAAACACAGTAACGACTACTACAACTACTACTCAACAGAGCACTACCTCTGGAAATTATTCATTTGGTTAAGAAGTGGAGATTTGGCTGTAAAGGACAGCATTTCTCACAGTGGGAAGTCATTGGTTCAAATCCCAGTTGGGACTCCTCTGCCGAGTTTGCATGTTCTCCTTGTGCATGTTTGGGTTGTTTCTCACGAACTTCGGTTTCCCCTCACCGTCCAAAAACATGCTTCAAAGGTTATTTGGAGTCTTCTAGGTATGAATGTGAACTAATGTGAGGCCCTGCGATACACCGAGAAAGCTTGTCAGAGGTGTACTCTGCCTTCATCCGACAGTGGTTGGGATAGGCTCCAGCCTCCCCATGAGCCCAAAAGGAATTCAGATTTAGAAGATGGATCAACAGCAGTTGTTTTTCATTCCCAAAGGATACTGTTGCCATCCAGCTTATTGTTCCCTAAACAAAAATATAATCATTGAGGATTTCCTTGTTGGTGACCAGCTCAGTGGCCTTGTGGTACAGTGTCTGGCCTGGGACTGTAACATTATGAGTTCAAAACCAGGCCAAATCATACCAAATATTTTAACAATGGGACAGAGGGCCTCCCTGCTTGACACTCAGGATTAAGGGATTGGATTGGGAGGTTAAACCACCAAATGGTTCTCAGGCATGGCTGTGTCTGCAGCTCACCTCTCCCCCAGGGGAGGGGTCAAATGTGGCGAACAAATTTCACACGTCAAGGTTTGTGACAACTATTGAGACTTTAACTTTAACTCCAGAATCTGACATCTGGCTCTCACTCTTCACGTTAATCTTTTCTAAAGTTATCTTCTGGGCTCAAGTCAGAACTCAGGCAGGCTGGGTAAATTCTTCCACACCAAACCTTCTTGTTAGCATCCGTACGGACTTTACTTCATGTGCAGTCACGTTGTTACCGTGAAGTTGGAAACATGCAAGCTTCCTGGTAGAACTGTCAGTACGCTGACATCAGGCCAGCTTCTAAAAAACAAACACGCCCTAATCCAATCAAATGCAGTTCGTCAAACTACAGGAGCAGGCTGGATCAGAATCAACAAATATCCTGTTGAATTCCAAAAAAAGACACAAACAGACAACATCCAGTAAAACGTACTTCACTTACATGACTATTTACCTAGGGACATTAATTTGGAAGAAATAGTCACAATGACCGCACCACTTCAGACTTCATCTTGGTTTGCTTCTATTACTTCTACTAATTCAGCAACTTGAGCTGCAAGATACTTCAGGTGAACTTTAACCTTTAGCAAACAAAGTGGACAATCTGAGAAGAGGTCCTCTGTGGGTCTAACCTTTACCTGGATGTCTTAGCTTCACCTGAAACTACATACACACCCATCTGTGTTTCTGTGAACCAACAGACCATTTCAAACAATAGGACACACCCTGTTGAATCTAATACTCAAACCCTTTTCCCAGAATTCCACTGAAAATGTCATCACACACAGAAGCTTTTTTTGGCGAAAACAACGTAATAGTTTCTGGAATTTGTGTTTTGCCGTTTAAAAAGCAAGGGTTGAGAAAAATTCAGAATAAAAATTCAGAGGTTAAAAAAATTCAGAATAAAAATTCAGGGGGAAAAAAATTCAGAGTCAGATGGAACTAAAAAACTTCCATACTAGAAGTGTTTTCACAT